>NC_052516.1:2653620-2880455 GCF_014356525.2 Nilaparvata lugens | reverse complement strand
CAACACGTCTTTATTTATTTCACAATCAACAGAACTTTGACAAATTTAACCAAAAGTATCGGCTTCAAAGTCATTGAAATCTATAATTAAGTTCCCAAGCAAATATAAATTGTTAATATCTCAAGAGTGACAATTCACAGCACATTACCTATTAGCATCAATCATCATCACTATCATTGGCATCAACTGACTGAAATAGCAAATATGGATGAATCCATGCTTTCATAAAATTACAAATTATAAAAATATAAATCAACTCACAGCTCACTTGTTGTCGGTCCCGGCTGAAGTATGACAGTTGTTAGGCCCATTAACGGCTTAAATGATATATTCAGGCGAGGTGGAACTTTTGTTAAGGTCTCCAAACTATAAAAGCCATACAAATATTATTATTATAGAGTACCTAAATAAACTTCTGTACCTACTAAATTTGAATGAAAACATAGTACAACGAGTTATAATCAACATCTACCTTAATTAAGGCCATGGGACAAGAACCTTAATTGATTTGATCAACTCGAAATCATAACTACAATTTATATAATTCTTTATGATGCTGAGCCATTGGTTAACATACTTATGATAATATACTCACATCTTTGAAGTTATTATAACAATAATATTTCTTAAACAATACAATTTTTAGAAATTAGGAATAGCAAAATATCAAATCTACAACTTTGATTTAGGTTATCGTAAACAAGACTAATTTATTATCACTTATAGTGTTTCTATAATTAACTACCAATATAGTATATTTAGCTCTTATTGTGCAGTTTAATTCACACGAAAAAAAGTTAATTATTAATTTAAATATCACATAAAAGCACAAAAATCAACACTCCACTAGCAAAATTTTCAACCGTCAACAGACAACATGAACTCGAACAACGAAGAAATCAAGCTAGTGCTCGTTGAAGATCTAGACAGCAGAGCCAGGCAGAGCATTTGACTGTCTTTCGAGGAAATTACATCGGGATGAGCATGCGCTATTGCTCTCGACAAAATGGGGGGAATCATTTAAAAGTGCGGTATCTCAGATGTGTGATAGTGAGGTTCACGATATTATCCCAGTACTTGATCAACTTTGGTTTTGCTATCCTTGTCTATCATTCGACAAAGCCGGTGGTAATATCCTTTTCTAAGTCCACAACGACGACAATTATGTTTTTGACAGTGTAGAAATATAATTAATTGATGCAGAGAATAGGCATCGCTATTCTTCTATCTTTATCCACTGCCATTATAACGTGGATCACACTAGAGTATTTCTACTTTTGGTTATTATCTAAAATCGTTAGTTTTTACTAATAATATATTAACATTAACATTAAGCCAAAACTCAACCTCCCTAACATTTCCTTACACATTTAAACATGATTAAACAGAACCATTTTGGTTATATTCATACACTAGAATAAAAAAATCTTGCAAATCTGAGACACTCCCACAAAAATTTCAATTTGAAAATTGAATGTATTCCAAAAACATAGAAAGATAGATAAAAATCTTAGTACCCTTTTTGAAATATTTAATCACAACATGTTTCGGACATTGATGCCATTTTCAAGTGATATGAAATCTTATCATATCACTTGAAAATGGCATCAATGTCCGAAACTTGTTGTGATTAAATATTTCAAAAAGGGTACTAAGATTTTTATCTTTCTTTCTATTTCTATAAAAGTAGCCCTATACAGAAAAGAGATCCAAAAACATATTCTTTATGTAATGTCAATCACCTACCTTGTTGCATTTCAATCCCAAGATTATCGGCAACCTGTAATGGTCTCCTCACAATAATAAAAAAATCTGAACCCCAGGCCTACCTATAGTGAGGTCCACGATATAATGACAGTATTTGATCAACTTTGGTCTTGCTATCCTTGTCCATCATTCGACAAAGCCGGTGGTACTATCCTTTTCTAGGTCCTCAATGATGCCAATTATGTTTTTGTTAGTGTAGAAATATAATTAATTAATGCAAAGAATCGGCATCATTATTCTTCTATCTTTATCCACTGCCATTATAACGTGGACCTCACTATACTCATGGAAACTCTGGGTTCAATATTCACTTAAAAAAATTCTATTGCCATGGAATTTTGAAAAATTGATAGAATACGAATTCCTTTGTTCAAAAAAAAAAATAATAAAATTCCCAGTTTTTCATGGAATCCAATAAAATATCAGAAACCCCCCACTATAAAAATTTGAATATCAGAAAACGCCCACGATAGAAATTTGAATAGGTAGTAATTTATATGGATTGCTGAAGATTAATTGACATCAAAATAGGTCAACTTCCAAGTTTGGTAGCATAATCTCTCAAATTTGATTTTTTTCAATCCAGAATTTTCATGAATTCTTCTAAATTATATAGCCTACTCTGAATTAAAATTCCCCATATTTATGTAGCCAGTTCTGAATTTTAGTAAGGATACCCTTCAACATAATATATTTTACAGAACACAAAACATCAATAATTAATACTACTACAGTAGAACCTCGTTATAACTATTGAGTATAAGTTACTTCCTATACATTACATTAATACCACTTACTATAATATAGACAATACTAAACAATAGTATGGAACAAAACCCTAATTTGAGTTAATATTAAAGAATATTGTAGGCTACATGAAAACACTACTGAGCAAAATTGATTTTTTTTACAGGGACCATGAAAACCTAAATATTTTTCCAAGAATAATTATGTCAGTACAGTAATAGGCCTATCAAAGATTTTATGTTCATATAATTCCACTGAGCAAGGCTATGATACTTGGTGATATTATCACCCTAATATTGATTATATAGACCTTATATTCGATTTTGAAGAAGCATGCGTTCACATGGGCCTACTTGATTGACAATAATATTTATACATGGGCTTCAGGTAATTAATTGTTATTGAATGAGAATTTATAGAGTTTACTGCATGGATGCATAGATTATTAATTTTACTATTATGGTAAAGAAAAGTAGAATATTAATATGGTAAGACAGCTCTAATAATCCAGAAAAATTATTTTAGTGCAGTAGCCTATATACGCACTAGGCCTACTTTAGATAGGATAAGGAAAGTAACTACTATACTCTGTCCAAACAGGCATGAGCTCTGAAGGATTAGGCCGACCCTCCTACTACTCACACACACACACAAGCGCAGTCTCCTTTTGTGTGTGTGAGTAAAGGGACGGTCTGCCTACCCGTATACGACGTAGTATACATAGTATATCAATGGCGCTGGTAGGCCGGGCGTGTGTGCCTGCGCGTGGGGGAGCGAGGGTCGGCTTAATCTTTCAGGGCTCAGGGCTTATAGTTTGGACAGACTATAGAAATATTGTTGCTAAATCAGTGAGGTCCACGTTATAATGGCAGTGGAGAAAGATAGGAGAACAGCGATGCCGATTCTCTCCCTGCCACGGCTTTGTATACAGGATAGCTGGTACAGTGTGTTTGATGCAACATAAACTGTTCATTATTGTTTAAAATACCGTAATTAATAATTATATCTTATGCGCCAAGAAAATATATTTTTCAATGATTAAATAAAAAATTTGTCTTGATTGAGATTAGGCCTACATGATTTGTGAACCAGGTAATTATAATTCTAGATTTTCAAAACACGATCTAACAACGTTGCAGGATAGCGCTATCTGCTTTGTCAAATCATGGACAAGGATATCAACACAAATACTACCATTATAACGTGGACCTCACTGGAGTGATTGAGAACATATTTGAAAAATTTATAATGAGGTTTTACTGCATCCGACAATAATAATTATTATGCATACAGACAATAAATTGATTAGAAACTAATTTATTAGTTAATGAAGATAATACTTGCATCTTCATTCAACACTACGAATATATTATTATATTGTAGCAAATTTAAAATATTTCATCTCAAGTTCAAATTGGAGAATATTTTCAATTGAAAGTTGGATAGAAGAAATTTCAAAATCTATTCTAGTAAAGGAAAGAATGAATCATCAAAAGCAGAAATATTTGACTAACAAAGTTCATAAGAAGTTGAACCAAGTTACTTACTTGCTTTCTTAAAAAAATTTAGAATATTAATTTAAAATATTTCATCTCAAGTTCAAATTGAAAAATATTTTCAATTGAAAGTTGAATAGAAGAAATTTCAAAATCTATTCTAGTAGAGGAAAGAATGAATCATCAAAAGCAGAAATATTTGACTAACAAAGTTCATAAGAAGTTGAACCAAGTTACCTACTTGCTTTCCTAAAAAAATTGAGAATATTAATTTAAAATATTTCATCTCAAGTTCAAATTGGAAAATATTTTCAATTGAAAGTTGGATAGAAGAAATTTCAAAATCTATTCTAGTAGAGGGAAGAATGAATCATCAAAAGCAGAAATATTTGACTAACAAAGTTCATAAGAAGTTGAACCAAGTTACCTACTTGCTTTTCTAAAAAATTGAGAATATTAAAATGATACTCACATGTATACCAGCATCCATTTTCCTTGTGAATAGATGCTCCATCATATTTCATTGTGCATCCGAACTGCATGGATTGTATTCACTATTTTTACTATTTCACAATTTCACTATTTTCAATTGAACTGAGCCTGTGCTTAAACAAACTTGAATTTGAAATGGTTTCAGATTTTCAAAACTTTCATCTAATCACATTTCTGGACCTGAAAGTTCTGGAATTATTTAACACAGAAAATATTGGGAAATATAGTAGAGCAAAGAAATTATCGATAACAAATCACCAGTTATCGACAATGTTTTTAGTGGGTTAGTACAACAACAATTCACCGATTTCTATCTACAAAGCAACAAAATCACTCTCGCAAAAAATAGAATGCAAAACCAAACACAAGCAGCAATAACTTACTACAATATAAATACATTTATATTGGAAACTTGAAGGGGAAGAAAGAAATTAAATGGTAGGTGATATAGTAGGTAAATGATAAAAGACAAGGGCCCAGTTGAACAAAAGCCGATTAAATTTTAAACGTGATTATTTCCATGAGAACCAATCAGAGAAGCCGTGCTATCAAAAAGACCTTCTCTGCTTGATTCTAGTCAAATTAATTTAACCGGCTTTTGTGCAACTGGGCCAAGGATTGAAAGGGAATGACAAGGATAGAGATGCTAGTTCAAGTACTGTTGGAATGGGGTAAGATAGAGAGGGTAGCAGCCAACACTGCCCACACCAATGTGCCACCAACGGTCAATTCAAGAAATTTAGGAAATATTAAAGTAACAAGGATGTGGATACTGATTGAGTCAAACCAAACAAAAAACAATCACCAGTTTAAATAAGAACCATAACAAGCATAAACCAATATAAACAAGACCATAAACCAGCATAAAAAAGAACCATTAACAAACCATGCAGTAGTCGCCGATATAATTGTATGAGTTTTCTATTGCAAGGATGTTACGATTAGAGAGATAATCAAATGAAATCGAAAATTAAAAAAAAACATCAGTTTAATATTAAATAACACACTGTTTGTCAATAATATACAGGGGTACTCCTAAAAAGACTATATACATCTGTGTATAGGTGTATATAGTGTATATAAATATAAATCTGAGTACCTTTTTTAAATTATATTTCATCACGACATGTTTCGGCTACTAATGCCATTTTCAAGTGTATAGTATGGAAATAGAAGTAGGTGTATGGTAAAAGGTATAATATATGCATAGTAGGGGAGCTTTCTCTTGAAAGTAAAACAGATAACAAGTTTAGTAAAAGATTATTTTGATGAATGAATGAAATAGAAACCATACATAATCATACCGACTTGCTCGGGAAACCGGGGGATCGCCAAGCCCCAGGCAATACTAAACCAATGTTGATAGGTACAGTTTTTTCATTTATGAGCCTTGGTTTAATGCATTGCCCCCCCCCCCTGCGGGAAGATTATGAAGAAGAATAAGAAGAAGAAGAATAAGAAGAAGAAGAAGAAGAAGAAGAAGAAGAAGAAGAAGGAGAAGAAGAAGAAGAAGAAGAAGAAGACAGAAGAAGATGAAGAAGAAGAAGAAGAAGAAGAAGAGAAGAAGAAGAAGAAGAAGAAGAAGAAGAAGAAGAAGAAGAAGAAGAAAGAAGAAGAAGATGATGATGATGATGATGATGATTAATATCAAAAGTGAGTAGGTTAGCGTATTTCTGTTTCAAATCTTCTAATTTAACTCCAATGATTATCAAGTGTAATATTGAATTATTATATCCATTTGAATTTACAAAACTCGTAAAATATCGCTTATTACCAGAACATGAAAAACTAGAAATGAAATATTGGCTTCAAGATCACACTATATGTTTAATTAAATTCCCTGATTGAGAGGCTAGCAGCCTAATTTAGTGAGGGTATAGTGATGAATATTACACTCAAGGATGAATATTCAATTTTTCGATCGAATTCGACTTATGATGCTTGATTTTGAACCGCCTTGCTGACGAGCCCAGAAGAATGAGCTGTGTACAATGAGATCTGATCATTATTTATTGTGTCAAAAGTTATGAGTGTTTGAAATTTCGATCCTTGAGGTGTCCTTATGCGCGCGTCTCCACCAAATTAAGTGCTCTAACGGGTAATTCTCATAGAACATGATTTATTAATTAATTTATTTAATGAGCTCATATGCGAATTTGGTGTGGAATCTCAATGTGATGACAATGGAGTTGCTGATGATGATTGAAGCTAAAATTTAGGTGTTTTCCAAAATACAAGGATCATTGTTGTCAGGTGTAGCTGGAACTCTATATGAGATAGAGCGCTTTTTATCTGGTCTCAAATTGTAGAGCAAAAAATTACGCCCAATTTCTAAATTTCTATACGTTTCAAGGTCTCCTGAGTCCAAAAAACTGGTTTTTGGGTATTGGTCTGTATGTGTGTGTGTGTGTGTGTGTGTGTGTGTGTGTGTGTGTGTGTGTGTGTGTGTGTGTGTGTGTGGTGTGTGTGTGTGTGTGTGTGTGTTGTGTGTGTGTGTGTGTGTGTGTGTGTGTGTGTGTGTGTGTGTGTGTGGTGTGTGTGTGGTGTGTGTGTGTGTGGTGTGTGTGTGTGTGTGTGTGTGGTGTGTGTGTGTGTATGTGTGTGTGTGTATGAGTGTATGTGCGTCTGTGTACACGATATCTCATCTCCCAATTAACGGAATGACTTGAAATTTGGAACTTAAGGTCCTTTCACTATAAGGATCCGACACGAACAATTTCGATCAAATGCAATTCAAGATGGCGGCTAAAATAGCGAAAATGTTCTCAAAAACAGGGTTTTTCGTGATTTTCTCGGAAACGGCTCCAACGATTTTGATCAAATTCATACCTAAAATAGTCATCGATAAGCTCTATCAACTGCCACAAGTCCCATATCTGTAAAAATTTCAGGAGCTCCGCCTCATCAATGCAGATAGATTCCCAATTATCAGGCTTCAGATACAATTGAAACAAAAAAAATCAAGTGGAGTAGATTGAGCATGAAAATCTCTACAATTAATGTTCAGTAACATTTTCACCTAAAATTGAAAATAAGCTTCAAATTCGAGAAAATGTGATTATTCAATTGCAAATTATTGTTGATTCTATTAAATCATTCACTATGAAGAGATAGCAGACCTCATGTGTGTCTCCAGCGTTATTGCCCTGTCACCAGCTGGCTCAAATCTTTGAATAGTAGACTTGTGATGCGCGGGAACACTAGCTTCAGGTGATCAATTTTCATAACTGCAAGGAAAGTTGTGTGAGTGCGCCACACCAGATTTTTCTGTTTGATTACAGGATTTGGCGGAAACAACTAAAAACTGGAAAATGAACTGGAAATTAGAGGTTTTTGGGCCACTCTGAAAAACTTGGTTCTGGACTTCTCTTATGTATCCAATAAATAGTATTAAAAATTCAGAACTACAATATAAATGCAAGCACACCCCCTTTTTTCATGTCTATATTGACTGTACTACCGTATAGTAACTGTAGTCTTTTCAAACACCACTTCGTAGTGGGGGTACGTAGTTTTTCATCGCCCCCCCCATGGATATGCGCCTGGTTGCCAGATCGTTTTAACAATGTAGGAAGATAATTAATCAACAAAATATTCAATCTCAGGCCCGGTTGCACAACAGCCGGTTAAATTTTAACCGTGATTAATTTCACGAGAACCAATCACAGACGGCGTTTTTGAAAAGACGGCTTCTCTGATTGGTTCTCGTGGAATTAATCACGGTTAAAATCTAACCGGCTGTTGTGCAACCGGCACTTAACTTAGTCATTAAAATGCTTTTAATCATATATTATCTTGACGAATGAAATATGATTGATTATTTTAAACAAAAATGAACAATCAATATTACATCAGATATACCGGTATTGGATATCCTCTATAGAATGAAGTGACAAGGCAGAGAATCGGCATCGCTATCTCCTATATCTTTCTCTACTGCCATAATAACATGGAATAGAGTAATCTTCTCTCTGTCATCTTTTCTCATGAATAACAAGGGACGCTTCCCGTTCAATCAATGCTGACAGGATTTAGTGAAATTCACTTGCACCAATGACGTCAGTGACCAGCCTTCAGAAACAGCTGACTAACATAACCTGAAATATTTGATGCTCTTGTAATACAGTACAGGTAAATAGGCTGACAAATAGATTGTCTATCCTATTCATTCATATTAAAAATGATGAAACGTCATAACTTGAGCTTTATTCGAACCTCAAAAAAATATTCGTGGCATTCTTACTAATGGCATTCAAATGATTTAGAAAAGCCTCTAAACTAACGGTAATAATGAGGGAGATTTTGAGGCTAATTATATTTACAAGGAGCATACAGTATTATTATCAGGCAAATTATGATAACGCACTGTTCACCTAGTCTGCTATCTTATCTACAATGAATTTCATGGTGAGTAGTAGAAGTTTTATTTTGAATTAGTGCTAGAACCATGATGAAAACTTTCATAAGAATGAGGAGTGTGTAGACTATTCAATGTTTGAAAATAATTTATAAATCGGTGAGTTAATTGTTATCAAATTAATTGAATTTATAGAACTAGAATATAAGGTAGGCATCATTAGTATTATTATCAGTTTGTTTTATTCACTGTAGGTACTGTACTTGTTCTATTTGATAAAAAATAATAGTGTAATGTGCTTGACATCTCTACATATCAATCTCGGAATAATCTAAAATTCTAAGATTGAATTTTCAAGATCAATAGACCAATATTGACCTAGACTAGACATTGATATGGACATTGACCTATTGTGAGGTCTACTTTATCATGACTTTATTGATTAACATTGGTGTTGCTATCCTTGTCTGTCATTCGACAAAACAGATAACACTATCCTTTTCTAGCTCTGCAGCGTTGCCAGATCGGTTTTTAACAATGTAGAATTATTTAACAGAATATTCTATCTCAATTACAAAATTGTATCATTTCATCATTGTAAAATATATTTTCTTGAGGAATGAAATATGATTGATTATATTTCAAACAAGAATGGATAGTTTATACTGGGCTTCATCAGATATACCGATATCTGCTATATTTTTTAGAAGGCAGAAAATCACCAACACTCTTCTTTCATCTTTCTCCACTGCGATTATAGCGTAGACCTCAGCGTATAATGCTAAAGCTTTCAATAGGTTGAGTAACGTGCTCTTGGGTCACTGTTTGAATGGGTGACCAAGCAATCTTTTCAATAAGAAAGTTTTCTCTAAATCTCACCTTAGCTAAAACCAGAGAAAACTACTATAAGTATTTAACTTATAAAGCTAGTACATAACAACTAGCTGTATTCTGTGCTAGAACTATCTATTTCTTCGTAGGCTTTCGAATACATTGAAAAATAACATTGATTTTCAAGACTTAGGCCCGGTTGCACAAAAGCCTGTTAAATGTCAAAGAGGACATTGGAGGAATACTTTGAGGCTACTAAAAACATCAGCTAACGTCGAGTGATAATTAATGTAATGCCTACAGGCAAAGCCATCTTGAAAAAGTTTAAATTTTACTATTCTTAAATGTTTTATATTTTTATATGTTTGACTGAGTGTATACAAACGTAAATAAGTGTTTATTATGGACATAGTTTATATGTCAACTCTACGACAAGGACCAAGTCAGGTCCACTTTCTGACACAGTCATCCAGTTATCTGGTCATGACTAAGGAGAGAAGTATGAAGTATGTTTGTTAATTATGATTATATGCCATGAGAACCAATCAGACAATACTTTTTTGAAACGAAGGTTTCTCTGATTGGTTCTCATGGCATTTAATCACGGTTGAAATTTAACATGCTTTTGTGCAACTGGGCCTTAAACTTTAAATATATAATCACTCACTTAGCCTATAGTATTAGGATAAGTATTATCAGTACGAACAATAATTTATGATCTAACAACGATGAATGGAAGAAATTTTTTCTTATCAAAAACTCTACTAAATTATGTAAGTTTATAACAATTACTAGACTATTATCACGTATTCTAATTGCTTCTATATCTTTTCTTCTGTTTTTTCATGATTATGTTTATTCAACTTGATTACTTTTTACAAGATATTATATTTATCATGCATATTTTACTACTTTCCTACAGTGATTTTCACTTCAAACTGTCAGCACTCCTTATAGGATAACATTAATGTTTCCCATTCAAACAATACTGACAGAACTAACAATAGATCTATTATTAGTTTCAATGACTCACTACAATCAATATTATTAAATATTTTGTTTTCATTCCAGCTTGGATCTTCCCCACTTTTAACTCGTTGACAATATTTTAGTTTATGACGGAGAATGGAAACTTAGGAACTGTTGCTAATTTGAGACAATAAAATGGAAAAATGGTTGAGAGTTTCATTGTTGCTGTCAATTTTTGGAGTTCTGAAGGAATTCAGACCCACCGAGCCTTTTATCACAGAATTCCTGACTAATCCACCTCTGAATTTCACAAAAGAAACTGTAAGTACATTGCAATTTATTCATCTATTTAAACTGAATCAACTGATACATTTTGCAATTTATTCATCTATTGAAACTGAATCAACTGATACATTTTGCAATTTATTCATCTTATTGAAACTGAATCAACTGATACATTATGCAATTTATTCATCTATTGAAACTGAATCAACTGATACATTTTGCAATTTATTCATCTATTGAAACTGAATCAACTGATACATTTTGCAATTTATTCATCTATTGAAACTGTATCAACTGATACATTTTGCAATTTATTCATCTATTGAAACTGAATCAACTGATACTTTTTGCAATTTATTCATCTATTTAAACTGAATCAACTGATACATTTTGCAATTTATTCATCTATTTAAACTGAATCAACTGATACATTTTGCAATTTATTCATCTATTGAAACTGAATCAACTGATACTTTTTGCAATTTATTCATCTATTGAAACTGTATCAACTGATACATTTTGCAATTTATTCATCCATCTAAACTGAATCAACTTAAATGATTTTTAAAAGCTTGGTTTTTATGTTTTTTACAGCGTCAATTATTTGAATGAATAAACAATTTTGTTTACTTATTGACTGGAGTAGGTTCAGACGGCAAGCGTTCATTTTCAACCAGAGTATAGAATATAATTCTATCATTGTAATTCTCACTTTCTATCCTCACTGTTTTCAACGGTCAACTGTTTGACTTGCCGTTTGAAAGTACTCCAGTCAATAAGTAAACAAAATTGTTTATTCATTCAAATAGTCGACTGATTGACACTGAAGATTTTATCACAGGCGTTGAAACATGTATGACACTTTTTAATAAAAATGTTGATATTTTTAGACAATAGTGTTTCATTGTTGTCAATAAAAGTGATTAAAAAGTAAACATTTCAGATTCATGTATTCGAATCATTCAGCGACTACATAATACAAATCATATTCATATATCATCAAATGATTTGTATTATGTGGTCGCTGGTATCATCTACACATTGTTTTGTGTATATTATTTGTATTATATATTTGTATTATTTATGTGGTCGCTAGAATCATCTACATATAAGGAATACTGTAATAGCTGGAAAAAGATCCATTTCAAACTATATCAGCTTTTTTTATGGGAAGTGGAGATGTTATTCATAAGGAATTCTGAAGTTAATCACAGCATTCCTTATATATAACATATATCAATGCTTTCCATTCAACGAATGCTGACTGTTTAAAAAGTGAACACATAATTAAGCATAGAAATAATCCTCAGCATATTGATGATGCAATATTACTCCGTAAATCCGTGTAACGAAAAGAACATAAACAACATGCATATTATGAACTTAATTACACTTGATTGTGCTTAATTATAGACGTAATAGTAGATAATTATAATCAATTCTGATTATTGCATTTCATTCATCTATGTGGCTTTGTGCCAGCTACTGAGGCACAAGTGTGGACGCAATTATTAGAGATTTTCGAAGAAATCTAATCAATCACAATTTTTTTTTTAAATATTTATTGTTGTGTTTCAATTATTTCATTAGCCCTAAAATCGTTTGTAGACTATTCTTTATGATCGTCTATTATTTTATTGGAAATCGTTAATTATTCCTATGCTACTTTTTAAGAGTAGTTTTACTTCATGTTACTTTATAAGAGTAGTTTTTGAATGCAATTATTAGAGATCTTCGAAGAACTCAAATCAATCACAATCAAATTTTTTTAAATATTTTTTTATAGTGTTTCAGTAGCTCTGAAAAAGTGAGTATTCTTTATGATCGTCTATTATTCTATTGAAAATCGTTTATTTTTCTTATATTACTTCTTATAAAGAGTAGTTTTTGAATTGAATTTGATTACTGTAGATCAACAGGTGAGATTATAATAGAAACAGACAGTGATTAAAAATGTATATAATTGTTTCATCAATGATAAGTAATTATTGTTAATTTGTACGTTATCTGTTACTTCCAGGTAACCTATGAAATCTACCCTATTGGAGTCTACAGTAATATGCTGGAACTGATAATCGTCTTCCTAGTAACCGATTACTTCAGATATCAACCGGTTATTGTTACTTGTGCCATAAGTGGATTAATTGTGTACTTGATACTCACTTTTGGGAAATCGTTAATATGGATGCAGGTATGATATTACTTACAACGGTAGTGATTTATTGTATTTTTTAGAATAAAATATAAGTACCTATCATAATTTACATTTAAATGATGAATATAGTCTTGAAACTGTTTCTTTTTTAATAAAAACAATATGAAAACTTGTCGTTATTCAAAACTTTAAAATATAACAACGAATAGTTTCGACCATAATTTAGGTCATTCTCAAGTTGAAATAATTTTGTTTCTTTTTTATACATTCAATTGAAAAATAGCTACTTTTATATTTCGTTATTGAATAGCCTAATGTCCTATTATGGGCTATATATAAATGGTCAATAATTATAAATGATCATTATATGGTCATTAAATTATAAATATTTTTAAAATATCATAATTCGCATTCAAATGATGATTCTACTCTTAAAACTGTTTCTATTTTTAACATTCGAGTAGCCTAAATAAGAAATCCTCTCATTATTAAATGTCTTATTACGGGCTACAAATATATATATAAAAAAATAGGATTCCTAATAGTTGAATAGATTCAATGGAATTCCTCTAGAGAGAGATTTATATTAAACTTTCAACATTCTTTATAGATGACTAGCAGGTAACCCGTGCTCCGCAAAGGTCTATTTTAAAACTTGACGTACGGTAATGAAATCTTGAAGAAATGAAAATAGGCCTACAGTCATCCTCGGTTAGTTAAGAATCTATATGCAAAATTTCAAGTAAATCAGTCCAGTAGTTCAGCGACGTAACGATGCGTCGAACATAATTCCCCTATCCGGTACGTGTATAAGCCAGTTATTTTCTTTATTATAGTATAGATAAATCAATGCTTCCCACTCTATATAGTAATGCTCATAGTTAAAAGTGAGTATTTCTAACTTGAATAGCAATATTACACTCTAATGTAACCTCTGACTTGATTTAATAAGGATATGGAATACAATTCATTCCAACTTGGAAGTAGCATCAATAGTAGAAGGCCCTGATTTCTAGGGCACAATTAAATCTAATCGAATATTAAACCTATAGATTTAATAAATGAGTTTGGTTGTTATTTATTGAAGTTTTTCGGTTTATCGTTTGGTAGTTTGACACCTTGATGTGAGACCGGACTCCCTGAAATAATGCTTTGGTAGTTTGACACCTTGATGTGAGACCGGACTCCCTGAAATAATGCTTTGGTAGTTTGACACCTTGATGTGAGACCGGACTCCCTGAAATAATGCTTTGGTAGTTTGACACCTTGATGTGAGACCGGACTCCCCGTAATAATGCTTATAGTGGAACATTAAACATAAATAGGTTCAATGGTCCAATCAATTCAATAGGTGTTCTAGAAACCGGACATCTGAGTAACTATAGGCTACGGTACTTAGTTTTAAATCAACTTTGTCTTTATTCCTTACAAATTTATTATTCTTCATCTATACAACAAAGGAAGGAACTGGCTTATACATGTACGGGATAGGAAAATGATGTTTGACGCATCATAACGTCTGAACTACTCAACTGATTAACTTGAAATTTTGCTTATAGATTTTTAATTAACCGAGGATGGTTATAGGCCTATTTTCAATTCTTCAAGACTTCATTACGTCAAGTTTTCAGTTTGTCAAGTTTAAAATAGATCCCTGCGGAGCACGGGTTTCCTGTTAGTTATTAATAAATTTTAATTTATTGAATAGTGTTTACAAGTTTGTGTTTCTTCAATGGTTCCCAATTTTCTTAACTCAATATTATTCGTTAAAAGTGGTAATTGAGTAGAATATTTCTAATCAATATACTAATTCAATTCAAGCCATCTAAATTCAAAATTTATAGTTTTCATGTTTTCTTTGGACTGAAATTTTATAAAAATTGTACACGTGAAATTCTAACCTTATGTTGGACTTTTGTCACCTATAAATTTGAAAAAAAATAGCACAAGGACTACCTCATCATTTTATCTTCAAATGTTACTAGTAGTTCTGTGAACAGTAACCTCGCGCTCAGTAAGTTACATTGAACTGTTGTTATGTTTTCTCAAAAAATAATAAAATTTATCAATTTAAAATGTCTAGAAAAAAACCTAAATAAACATAGAGCTTTCTGTCCTATATTGTACCGTGACGTGTCGTCCCGGAATGTGAGTGTGAGCGCTGTTATTAGGTCTGGCTGCAACTGTCTACAACGTTGATGGAAAGATACATTTTCAAGATGTTCGATGTTTTTGAACGGGTAGTATTATAGTCCACTAAAAAGCTGATTTATGATGAATATTTCTGTAGTCTGATTTTTATTCTAATATTGGCGTATGAAGGAGGCTCCTTTTTCCTTTTATATTATCCTTGAAATGCAAAATTTCCAAAAACCTTGTATATACATCGACGCGCAATTCAAAAAGGAACATACCTGTCAAATTTCATGAAAATCTATTACCGCGTTCCGCCGTAAATGCGCAACATATAAACATTTAAACAAACCGTCAACTTGAATCTTAAACCTCACTTCGCTCGGTCAATTACGTGTTAGTGTCATTTGCATTGTAAATAAATGAACAAATTTTATTATTATATGTCATATACTGTTTATTATATACTATGATCTATGCTTGATAATGTCGTGCTTTTTGATTCAATAAATTTTATTCTATATTTTGTTTTTTTTTCACAGTCAACCCAAATATTCTACGGTCTATTCTTAGCTGGAGATATAGCCTACTACTCGTATATATACGCAAAAGTAGACAAGGAGCATTTTCAAGAAGTGACTAGTCACACTAGAAGCGCCTACCTGATTGGACGAACCATATCCGGAGTGACTAGTCAAGTATGTGTGACTTTCAACCTGTTGACTTACTACCAGATGAATTTTCTGACTATTGGAGGTAATTTTACTGTATAAAACATAAAATGAAAAGATATCCCATGGCTTGTAGAATTAATTCAAAGTTTGGGAGTTTTGTATCAAATTATGGTGTTGATATCAAGTTAAGATGATACTGTATCAAATTGTGTTGACACGTGTATCATGTGTGGTGATACAGTATCATTTCAAGGTGATACAGTATCATTTATGGTGATACCTTAGAGATAAAAAGATATCCCATGGCTGGTAGAATTCGTTCAAATTTTGGGAGTTTTGTATGAAATTATGGTGTTGGGTATCAAGTTGAGATGATACTGTATTAAATCGTGTTGATACGTGTATCATGTGTGTCGATACAGTATCATTTCAAGGTGATACTGTATCATTCATGGTGATACCATAGTGATAAAAAGATATTTCATGGCTGATAGAATTCATTCAAAGTTTGAAAGTTCTGTATGAAATTATGGTGTTGGGTATCAAGTTGAGATGATACTGTATCAAATTGTGTTGATACGTGTATCATGTTGGTGATACCTTATTATTTGTATGGTGATACCATAGAGATAAAAAGATATCCCATGGCTGGTAGAATTCATTCAAAGTTTGGAAGTTTTGTATCAAATTATGTTGTTAAGTATCAATATGAGATGATACTGTATCAAATTGTTTTGACACGTGTATCATGTGTGGTGATACAGTATCAGTTCAAGGTGATACTGTATCATTTATGGTGATACCATAGAGATAAAAAGATATTCCATGACTGGTAGAATTCATTCAAAGTTTCGAAGTTTTGTATCAAATTATGGCGTTGGGTATCAAGTTGAGATGATAATGTATCAAATTGTGTTTATATCCATAGATACCATGCCATAGGTCGTTTATGTTTCAAATTTCAAGCCGATTTTTTGTTAAATGAAGCCTGTGTATTATTACTATTTTGTTGGGGTGTAAGGACGGCACAGTATGAGAGACTACCAGCGTCAATTAGCTTCACCAAAAACAACTACTAGGACTATCGGCTTCAGTTAACTGTGAAATTTGAAACATAAACTACCCATATACCATGGAATATCTTCTTATGCTATCTTTTCTCTATGTAAAACTCTGTACACATTTATAGAATAAGGGTTTTTGTAGATTAATGGATGTAAAACAATAATAGGTATAAAATAATAAAAAGGATAAATTTTACACCTTGTCACATGAATCTATCATTACTTATTCATTAACAGAGACAAAAATCGTGATACTATCTGTCTACAATATTGAACTATCCACAATAATTTCATTAGTTTTTATTTGAAATTATTTATTTGTACATTGATAGATACAATGTAATTCTCAACTATGGATGATTGGGGAAGGAACAACAGGCTTAAAGCCCAAAACTGTTCCTTTGCCAAATTTAGATAGAAATTAATTTTTTATTTTTTTATAATTATTATTAAACGAGAATCCAAATCAAATGCTGTAAATCTAGTTCTTTCTCTCCAGGTCTATCTCTGGCCGTGCTCTGGTCTCTCTCGCTCCCCAAAGTGGAGCACAGTTTCTACTTCCATCGCAAGGAGAAAGAAGAAGCAGAAGTGGAAGACAATCCGACAATAATTGGCCACAGTTCCTCGTCAATAATTGGCAGAGATGACGTCACCACAGACGCCAATAGATTCTCTGACGTCATCAAAACTATGGGCAACGATATCAAGTACACGTTAAGCTCACAGAAAATTATTTTTCCGTTGATTTGGTCTGTTGTTGCTACTTCGTGTTACTATCAGGTAAATTAATTAATTAATTTATTTATTTATCAGGTTAGCACAAAAAAAACAATGATCGGAAAAGAAAAAACAGGCTATTGCCTAAAACTTTTTCAATTTCCTAATAAATTGATTATCAGAAAAGAATAATTGTAGTTTATACAACTTTTATAGGTTGGGCACGTTAATAAAAACATATTAAGTAATCCTCCCTAATGAAAATTATTTGGTTCTTGTGTGTTTCAATCTCAATAAAAAATTATCAAATGAAGTATTTTAGCTGGGCAGTATGCTTCACATCGTTGGTAATTTATAGGACCTGGGCGCGGTCGCACGTACTACCGTTAAATTTAACCATGATTTATTCCTTATTGAAGACGTCATCAGCTTCTCTCATTGGTTCTCGTTGCATTCAACCGTCATATATGATCATAGTTAAACTTTTAAAAGACGTTTTGCAACCAGGAGTCAGATTTCAATATTCTTTAACTTTTGACCACATGTTCAGCTGTTCAGCTCTGTCGTTAGTGGCCAGCCTTACATTGAAGATAAAAAGTAATTTTGATCGGTTCATTGTTTATTGTCATGGTGAATATTGTGCAATAATTAGTTTTTAAAAAGTGCGTTTATACACACAATGTGTGTAATTTAACTGATTGTTATTGTTGTAGGTACTCTCGTTTGTTCAACTGCTATGGCATCATATTGCCAAATCTAATAGTGAAGACCAAGATCTATGGAACGGAGCTGTAGAGACTACATACACATTATTAGGCAAGTTAAACATTTCTTAATCTTATTATATAATGAATACATTCATTAGTTCATTGTTTTGACGTCATGGAATTGTAGGATGGGGAGGAATAAACTATTGTGAGGTCCACCTTATAATGGCAGTGTCGATTGACAATACTGTTGCTGTCCTTTTCTATCATACAACAAACCAGATAGCGCTATCTCTCTCTTGCTTTGCAATGTTGTCAGTTTGCCAGAATATTTTATTTTTACTTTTGACATGACTGTACAAAACTGACAAACAATTCTCTCCGCCATTTTTTTCTTCATTCTATCAAAATACTTGAGTAAACAAGTCGTATAATTGATTTTAAATATATTTTTGAAACAATAGAATAATTTTTATACATTACCGTATGAGAAACACAGATTAAAATACCTGAAATGACATTTTAAAAGTTGATAACTAACCATCCTAGACTCCATCCATGCTTCAGTTGGGCTACATGTATAGGTTAGACCTATTCGTACTGGTATAAATAATATTGAAACATCATTTCAGAATTATTTACATTAAAATTACTCTTTTTGGATAGGATTTCTATTTTACTATTATTTTTAAAAGAAATTGGAGTAGAATACCTATTAAATAACTCAATTTCTGTTGTTTTGAAATTCAGATTTTTGTATCACAGCAATTTTAAATTAGCTGCCATTTCAGATTTGTATAAAAATAAAAATCTGATCTCAGTTATGGAAGCAAATTTTTTAATCAAATTATGAAAAAAAAATATTTTCTTTATTAATTTGACATTAAATTGATTATTTTATCAAGGAAATGATAATTATTATTAAATTTAATGGGATGAATTGAGTAATAGCTGTGTACACTCAGTGGCAAAATGGAGAGACTTGGCAACGTTTTTCTCCTATCTTTCTTCACTGCCATTATAACGTGGACCTCACTATACGTTCACCTCGACTCCCTTATAAAAGTGGAAGAACTAATAATTAAATTAATCAAGCAGAAGCCACCTCGTTATCCGTCAGACCAGCTCTACAATGAGTTTGGTGTGATGGACGCAAGACAACTCTACTCCCTAGAAATTATTTGCAGACTACACAAGAACCCAGGAAGCTTTCAAAACAGAAACCACTGTCATAACACAAGAAATAGAAGCCTTCTTATCACGAACGTGGCTAGGAATGCAACATACCAACGACACTTCTACCACCTAGCACCAAAACTCCAAAATTTACTTCCTGTACACATCAATATAATAGAAAACTCAAGAAAATTTAAATGCGCCGTTAAAAACTGGATAACAACAACTGGAAGACATAATATAGAAAACATAATTTCGAACAATATGTGAGCTCACTTACCCAATGTATTTGCACCCCCATTCTAAATTTAATTCTACTAGTAGTTCTGTGAACAGTAGACCTCACGCAGTATTCTCATCCACAAGTACCTGATTGAAACTATAGACCTCATGGAAATACAGCAATAGACTGGCTTCTCCACACATCTGTGTAGTCACTTGTCAGCTGATTTATGATGAATAATCCTATAGTCTGATTTTTACTCCAATATTGACGTATGAAGGAGGCTCATTTTCCATTTTTTATTATCCTTGAAATGCAAAATTTCCAAAAACCTTGTATATACGTCGACGCGCAATTAAAAAAGGAACACACCTGTCAAATTTCATGAAAATCTATTACCACGTTTCGCCGTAAATGCGCAACATAAACATTTAAACATTTAAACATTGAGAGAAATGCCAACCGTCGGTCAACTACTACTACACCTGCTCTAGAACATGGGTTTCCCATAGTAGTTGAGTAGACTAATTTCCAAAAAATGCAATTTATCTATATTTGAAGTCAACTTCATTTATTGTATTCTGAATACTATGCACATTTTAATGATTAGATTTTTTATTTGTATATTAATAGAAATAAAATGTATTTGTATTGCATTGTATTGTATTGTATTTTTAAATTTCCACCCAATTTATTTTGAAGTCTTGAATTTAACGATCCATCTCGAACTGCTATAAAGAATGTCTCGCGAAAGGTGTAACAGCCAAAGACCATACAGATTCTACATCAAATTTGTCAGATAATTTATTTTTGTATCATTTTATTTCCAGGAGCCGTAGGCACTCTGAGCGCCAGCAAAATCAGACTAAATTGGGAGAAATATGGAAATCTAATTTGTGGTATCAGCATATTTGCAATGGCTGTTATGCTATTCCTTATGTCACAAACCAGGATTCTATGGATAGCCTATGCTACTCTGATCACGTTTAACATAATCTACCAAGTTACTATTACTTTTGTCAAGTAAGTACCTTATAGTTATCAGTTAATATAGTTATAGTTAAATATAGTTATAGTTATAGTATAGTAATATAGTTAGCAGTTATCATTATCACCCTCATCCTATCATTCATATGAGACTGCATGCTCTCTCATCATCTTTATTGATAGCACCTCATCTTCTTCATCACTCCATTTATATTCATTTTCACCATCACTTTCACCATCAACTCTATTAAGGACTGTTTTAGAAGTAGTTTTCTAAGTATTATTTTCTTTTCTTTTCAAACGTTAGTTTTAGTATCTTTTTTTGTTTTGATTGAATTGTATACTGTACTTATTGTTGTGTTAAGGAAACATATTTGGGTCATTATCTGTTGTTTCCGATGTGATATTGTGAATAAATATATAGGACTGTACCACTTTTATTATCTATTCATGTTTTTTAATCCATTCATAAATTGATTAAAACTGTAGAACTGTAGCTGATTTCAAGAATCATGTTTCAATCATGCTCAACTGTTGTCGTCATGAGTTGTAATGACTATAATGACTTTCAATATGACATGAGTTGTTGAATTATTGAGTGATCAAATTCAAATAAAATTTATCAAATTTATTCCATCAATTGAAAACAATACAATGAATTCAATTGAAATAGAAATAGAAATCTGAGTACCCTTTTTAAAATTGTTTACTCACAGCATGTTTCAGCTATATAATGCCATTATCAATAATAACTTTATATGATGTCATTATCAAGTAAATAAATTAAATAATTTTAAAAGGGTTCTTAGATATATATTTTTATTCATATTCAAGACTAGCCCTAAAGAAAAAGACAATGAATACAATGTATGAATCATAAAAATAATAGATAAGCATGAAATACATAATAAGATTGTGCATAATTATTGTAATATCATAGCCACCTCTAATACAAGGCCCCAGCCTACGATATTGCAACGTCGCAGTGTAGGCCTAGAATCTAATACATGATTGGTGAAAAAGATCAGCTGGTATTTTTTTTAATCTTTTTCACCTATCATGTATTAGATTCTAGACCTACACTGCAACGTTGCAATATCGTAGGCCGGGGCCTTGTATTAGAGGTGGCTATGGTAATGTACATTGTGGAATGTGATGTATATAATATAATATGTTTATAAATATAAAGAAATAAGAATCTCAGTACCCTTTTTTTGAAATATTTTATCACTACATGTTTCGGACATTTATGCCATTTTCAAGTGATATGAAGTAAATCTTACTTAGGATTCTTAAGGTGCGTACATACTTTCGTTCTGCTCCGCAACCGAACGTCACTCCAGCAGAGCGATTGGTGATCGACTGGCGAGCAACAGTGGTTCGACCGGGGAACGCGAGAAGATCTAACATCTTCCGTAACGTTCATGATGGGTGCGTGGGCGGCGCGACTGTGGTTCGATGGAGGAACGAGGGCGGTACGAGGGAGGAGCGTGCTCGGTGCGGGTTGGAAGAGCGTATATGTGTACGCAGCTTTAGAATCTTACGAGATTCTTATTTCTTTATATTTATATTACAAGTAGCCCTATACAGAAAAGAGATATAATATGTATATATGTATTCTTTTACTTTTTGACAAATAGTCCTTGACGATTTCCTATACTCTTTGAAGAGTCTCCAGGAAGAAAATTTAATCAAATCAAAGATTCCAATCTCAACACATAGATTCTTAAACTAAAGATAACTCGTTTTCAATCTGACAAAGCCAGCGAAATATAGGTTTGTGCGCTGGCATAGTTACATAATACTACACTGTTAGAGTTTGTAAGGAAAAATGTAAAACCCTTATCAGTTGATTATTCAAGTACAGTTGTCAATTGCATACGGTTCTTATCACAGTATTCGCCTTCATTTTTTTCAATCACAAGTACCTATATACTGTGTAGTAGACCTACCGTATACTAAATATTATTTCTTTCATTCCAATATTTTAAAAAGTAGACCTACTTTTATGTTTACTCTTTAAGGTACGTTTTCCTTTATGCGTAAATTTCCGCAGTTGACGACGACAAGCATTGTTGACATTCATATTGTCCAAATTTCAAGTGTGCTAAAACAGCTGATTAAATAACTTTTCATTATTTGTCTTTATTTGTAATTATTTTAAAATTAATAAATAATGCACAATTACTATCCCTAGGAAAGGCACAAGAGGCTCATGCCCTAAACTGTTCCTCTTCTAAACTCTGTTCCTCTTCTAAACTCTTTCCTCTTCTAACTGGAGTTACTCTGATCTGCCAGTTCTCTAGTTGTCTAGTTTATAAATTCAGATGAACATTACCTTTTAAAAGGTGCTTTCTAATAATGTTTCCTCACTCTAATATTTTAATTTTATCCAATGAATAAATAAATAAATAATGCACAATCACTAACCCTAGGAGAAGCACAAGAGGCTCATGCCCTAAACTGTCCTTCAAAATTAGACGGGAGCTCCTCAGATCTGCCAGTTCTCAAATTGTCTAGTGTATAAATTAGATGAACATTACCTTTTGAAAGGTGCTTTCTAATAATGTTTCAAATGTGAAAGGAAAGGTTAGGATTTTGACTTCTAAATGGCAATATGTTTATTATCTGATCAATGGAAAAATGCATTCTCTTAACGAATAAAATAGCATTGATTTCCTTGAACAAGAATATTACATCAGATATACCAGTATCAGATATCCTCCTCTATAGAAGGCAGTGGAAAGGCAGAGAATCGGCAACGCTGTTCTACTATCTTTTTCAACTGCCATTATAACGTGGACCTCACTATAATCTTTAGTCGTTCAAAGTCCTCCAGTCAGTAAGTGAACAAAATCGTTTACTATACAGGAGTATAGAAGGCAGTGGTAAGGTAGAGAGAGAATCGGCATAGCTGTCCTTTTATCTTTCTCCACTGTCATTATAACGTGGACCTTAGATCTATATCCATCTTACTCAAGTTTCACTATTCAATATTGATATCTGACACAATTTAACATTCAATTATTCATTATTAGTTTTAATTTTTTTCATAAATTCAAAAAGATTTGAATAAATTTTGTTTATTTTTCAGTTTGTATCCTACTGCTGTTACCTGTTACCTTTTGGACTGATTTTCCTATCGACATTCCTGGTGACAATGTCAAGCAAGTGTTGTAAAAGCTAGTAACGATTAGGCTTTAAAAGGTTGTATAAAATTGTACCACAATAATTGTATTATTCAGTAGATTTTAATTAATTTTATTGGAATTTATTCTGGCTAATTTGCAATCTGATTTCCCAAATAATCAATTAGAAAATTGATCCATTATACTAGACTATGAAAGGAACATAGTAGACTTATAGAAGGTTGAATAAATTATAGTTAAATTAAATTAGAAGTGATTCTATTTCCTTTTTTAACCATTCATTGAATTGAAAGATTCAGCAATCATTGATGACCATTGTAATAATCAAAATTATATCATTGGACAATACTACTTATTGACTCATACAGATCCATATTTTTAATTTCATTTAAGTCTTTACAGTATTTTTTGAATGAATTTTACTATTTTTTTCAAACAATGAACAAAGTTTATTATTATTAAAGTTCATTTATTGTGATTGTTTGGTAATTGTATAGTATGGTATTACATTTTTTAGAATAGAATAATAATTCAGAATATATTTTAATAAATCAAAATTCTAATTAATTATGACATATCATCGTAGCTTATTTTGTTATAATGTTGTTAAGTTTGAGAAAGATAAAATGTGGAATTGAATATTGTACTGTATATTCTAGCATCGTAATTATTTATTTTTATATTTGTGATCAAATCCTCTAATTTTCTAAACATTTAATAGAGGATAGACATATTTTTGTAGAATATTTGTTAAGCTGCGTTTACACCAAAGTTATTAACAAAATGTTAATAACTTAATTCATATAGATTCTATTAGATTGAACATAAGTTATCATACACATCAAGTGTTTATCAAGTTCCGTTCAAACTAATAGAATCTTTATGGATTAAGTTATTAACATTTTGTTAATAACTTTGGTGTAAACCCAGGTTAAGACTCACTATTCCTCTTGTTATTGACTCTGATAAGGCCCCGTTGCACAAAAGCTGGTTAAATTTCAACCGTGATTAATTTCGCGAGAACCAATCAGAGATGGTTTTTGAAAAGACGGCTTCTCTGATTGGTTCTCGTGGAATAATTAATCACGGTTGACATTCAACCGGCTTTTGTGCAACACGCACAAGTATTTTATATTCCAATTTGTATTTTAATTGTAGTCTGAAAATATTGTTTCACTTACTTTGTCGACAGTTGACAGTATTTTGTATATATAAGTAGTGCGATATTACAATCTATAGGATATGCTGTTTTTTGTTGAAAATATTGTTGTATATTGTTGGCTCATTGACTATTTTGATAGATCTTTGATTATTTTTTTAGAAATATTGTAGTATATTATTGTTGGTTTATTGACTGTTTTAAAGAAGTATTATAAAAAAACTGGTATAATTTATGAATAAAATGTTATTGTTGAATTTTGTACTTTATTTCAATTCACCATATTAAAATATTCCAATATCATATAGTGTTCTATAAAGTCCTTTAAACATTCTCAGTAAATTTAAAAACTATATGCAAAATTTCAAGTTGATCAGTCAAGTAGTTTAGACGTAAATATGGGTCATTCGTGAATTTCCTATCCTGTACGTGTATAAGCCAATTCTTTCCTTTATTATACATACTAGCCGTCAGGCTCGCTTCGCTCGCCATATCCGTCTAGCCAGGGGGCGGATGGACCCCGACTGGATCGTCCAAGAATGAGATCAGTAGGCTCGCTTCGCTCGCCTGCATTTTTCATTTGAGCATTTTTATCATATGTTAGGACGATCCAGTCGGGGGTCCAGACTAAACGTCTGGCTAAACGGATATGGCGAGCGAAGCGAGCCTGACGGCTAGTAATATAATATTCCCAGGAATAGCTCTGATTAAAGTAGCAGTGCCCAATCAATTTTTCCGCAATAAATGCATTTCAATCTTCAACTTGGTGCCAACCTAACAAAGTCAACTCAACTTAATGCCAACCTGACAAAATTATTAATTTAGTTACCAGTTAACAACTGTTTCGAAGAGGTACTCTCTCTAGATCATAGTTCTATATTAACATAATAGTATGCACATTTTTCAATTATAAATTAAGAGAATAAGAAGAACATACATGCTAAAAGACGAACTTTAAACCCTTAAAAACCACCCTTAGAGTTAAAATATTGCCAAAAGATTTCCTAGTGCGGCTCTAAAGGGCCAACTGAACATACCTACCAAATTTGAACGTTTTTTGTCCGGTAGATTTTTAGTTCTGCGAGTGAGTGAGTGAGTCAGTCAGTCAGTCAGTGAGTACCATTTCGCTTTTATATATATAGATTATAGAAATATGTATAATTACTTATACATATTATAGACAGATGAACCAAGTGGCATATATAGGAATGGCATTTAATTTGATGGCATATATTTAAGAATCAAGTGTCATGATTGTAGGTGGACAAAATCAAAACTACCAAAACTGGATAGAAGGAATTCTATAAAATCACTTTTTGCTATTAGAAAAAACGACTAGCAGTCAGATATTTTCCAATAAATGAATTAATCACTCACTGTGACGACATCTTTCGGCAGGTCCGCCATCTTCCTGGTTGTTAACCAAGCCGGACATGCCGAAAGATCTGTGAGTGATTAATTCATTTATTGTAAAATATCTGACTGCTAGTCGTTTTTTCTAATAGCAAAGAGTGATTTAATAATAAGCAGTTCGTGATGGAAAACAACATTGAAGAATTCTATAAAATACTGACCTACACAAGTAGAATATAAATTTCTAGTTAGCTCCTGATATGAACACATTACATATGAACCAAGTAGCATGAAATATAATGCTATATTTGGATCAATTGCCATGATTGTAGATGGATAAATTATTGATAAAATCTAAACTACCTTCTTGGTAGAAGGCATAATATTTAAAATAGGCTACTGACCTAGACAAGTAGCATATAGTTTTCTAGGTAGCTCCTCATATGAACACTTTATACATATTTTCAACCAAGTGGTATTTATTTATTTTTATTATTTATTGTTTTTTTACAATGAAGCACAGATTGGGAGAGAAAAACTAAGAATACCTTGTACTATTTCTCTCCCAAATTTAGGTAACATTAAAAGTCCAAATGAGGTTAAGCTTATGTCTTCCAGATTTCCACAAAATTTTCTGTCCAAAAATATTTATATATAGGCCTACACCATTCTTTTGAATTTGGATGTTCCAAATACCAAAATAATAAGAATTTATAACACTCAGTTATTTTAAAATAGAGAATAATAGAGTATAGAATATAGTGCTATATTTGGATAAGTTGCCATGATTTTAGATAGATAGATTATTGATAAAATCAAAACTACCTTCTAGGTAGAAGGAATAATTTAAAATACTGACCTACACAAGTAGCATTTATAGTTTTTTAGGTAGTTCCTCATATGAATTCATTACATATGAATCAAGTCACATATATATCTACGAATACATAGATATACTCTGCTATATAGTGGAAGCAGTTTCCCCCATCTTAGAGACACGCGCGATATAATCAGTGTGAAGTCGTTTTTGCGAGCATTCAAAATCAACAACAGTTGGCGTCTCAGCTTCATCATGATGGTATCTAGACTGCAAACTCGTTCTCTCTCGCTTTTCACTCTCACTCTCGCTCTCTCTTTCCAGTCAATTTTCTGCGTTACCAACGATTTCTTCTATCAGACGTCTTCAAAACAGCCGCATATTGTTTTGATACTAGCTGATGATTTGGTGAGTGTTTTTATTAGATTTTTAGGTGGATTTTGTTTTGTGATTATGTTGTTGTATTTTAGGTGAATTTTGTTTCAGAATTAAGTTCCGACCTTGTAGATTGTTGTATTTGTCAAGAGTTGAAGTGATACTAAAAACCGGAATATATCTCAGTTTCATAGAATTTTCATTGGATTTTCTATTTCTTATAGAAGTATTTAATGTAAATTTTGTTCTATAATCAAGTTCCGCATAGTAATGGGTTGTATTTTATCGATTTAAAGTGATACCAAAGACTGGAATATATCTTCATTTCACAGAATAATTCTTATCGGATTTCATAGGATTTGTTGTATTTTATGTGATTTTTGTTTTATAATTGCTACGCTATAGTAGTTAGTTGTATTTTGTCAGGTTGAAGTGATATTAAAGACCGGAATATAATTATCTTCATTTCATAGAATTTTTTATGTTTTTTTTATGATTCATTGTAAATTATGTAAAATTTGTTTTGTAATTAAGTTACACTTTTGTAGTATATGTTGCATTTGTCAAGTGATACCGAAGACCGGAATATAGCCCAACTCCATTCCATAGAGTTTTTATTGATGGATTTTTTTTTATTTATTGTATTTTATGTAAATTTTGTTCTAGAATTAAGTTAAGTTTTTGTAGTTTGTTGTATTTTGTCGAGGCATAGTGATACCGGACTATAACTTCATTTCACAGAATTCCTATTATCGCATAGCATGTGTGAATTTTGATTTATTTTTCTTTTGCTCAATTCATTTTGTTTTGCCGGCAAGAGTATAAATAACCAATAAACATGCTTTTATTGTAAATTTAAATACGTAACTATAAATAATAAAGGTATGGGCGTGCTTAAAACCCACAAACTTGATACAATCTGAAAACTTCACCTACTGAAGTCTTGAAGAATTTAAAATAGGCCTATAACCATCCTCGGTAGATTAAGAATTCATATATGAAAAATTTCAAGTTAATAAATTGAATAGTTGAGACGTGATGATGTGTCATTCGTGTATTTCCTATCCCGTACGTGTATAAGCCAGTTCTTTCCTTTATTATAGGCCTATTAAAGATTATGCTCTATATTTCTACATCAATATTCTCCAATTCCAGGCATGTGGCCATTAGAGGAGCCTCCAATGAAAATTAATGTATTTTTATTCTTTTACATGCAAATATAATTTATATTGTTAATCTTTCTTGGAGGATAAGGAATTTTAATATAAGCTTCTTATATTTATTTTTTAGGCCCTCTTCACTTGCACAGTCTGATTGATGCGTATTTGCTATAATAAGCTACAAATAATAATAATATTTTTATTACCATTTGGTTTACAATAAACATTGGTCATCGTCACAAGTATGCAAAATAATACAAAATAATTATTAACAATACAAAAGTCTACACAGCTAAAACACAATTACATCTAAAATTTACAATTACAATTTCAATTGAAATGTAAAAATTCAAATTTTTCAAGCAAAATGCAATTTTGATGAAATTGTAGTACAGAGTTGATGTTTCTATGCTCATCTCCCCAATAAAATACAAATTCAGATGGTATATTCAAAAAAGAAAAATCCAATTATCACATAAAGGTCTATACAACCTATATTTTGTGTAATTGATGTTGTAGTTTTAGTTTTTTGGGAAATAAACATGAATTTATTTATTTATTTATTTTAACCTATAGATCGAATTTCCATCTATAGTGAGGTCCACGTTATAATGGCAGTATTTGATTAGCAATGTTGTTGTATCCTTGTCTATCATTCAACAAATCGGATAGCGCTATCTCTTTCTCGCTTTGCTCTTTTGCCAGATCGTCTTTTAATAGTAGAATTAATAATTAATTAACAAAATATTTCATTTTAATTATGTAAATTAATTATGATATTATTAAAAAATATAATTTATTGCTTGATGAAATGTAATTGATCATTTCAAAAGAGAATAAACAGTTAATATTACATCAATAAACCTGTATCAGCTACCGTGTATAGTCTAACGCCATTGACAAGACAGAGGTTCGGCAACGTTTTTCTCCTTCTTTCTCCACTGCCATTATATAACGTGGACCTCACTATAGCTGTTTACCCTGTTGTCAATATTTGAAGTAGCATAAGTCTTCGGGGAGGTTTACAGCATTTAATTTGGATTTTCGTTTAATAATAATAATCTACAACCTCTCTAATATAGACATAAGTAGGTAGTCCTTTTTGATGACTGTTTTCAGTCGGAACTTATAATACCAAGCTAAGATAGAAGAGTGCTATATTGTGAGGTTCACGTTATAATGGCAGTGAAGAAAGATAGGAGAAAAACGTTGCCGAACCTCTGTCTTGTCAATGTCTTCTATAGACGGTAGCAGATACAGGTTATTGATGTAATATTTACTGTTCATTTTCGTTTAGAAAAAATCAACTATATTTTATCAAGTAAGAAATTATTGACCGAGCGAAGTGAGGTCTAAGATTCAAGACGACGGTTTGGCATTTCTCTTAATGTTTAAATGTTTGAATGTCTAAATGTTTATATGTCTATATGTTGCGCATTTACGGCGAAACGCGTTAATAGATTTTCATGAAATTTGACAATTATGTTTCTTTTTTAATTGCGCGTCGACGTATATACAAGGTTTTTGGAAATTTTGCATTTCAAGGATAATATAAAAGGAAAAAGGAGCCTCCTTCATACGCCAATATTGGAGTAAAAATCCGACTATAGAATTATTCATCATAAATCAGCTGACAAGTGATTACACAGATGTGTGGAGAAGCCAGTCTATTGCAGAATTTTCATAAGGTCTATAGTTTCAATCAGGTACTTGTGGATGAGAATACTGCGTGAGGTCTACTGTTCACAGAACTACTAGTATATTTTTCAGTAATTTCATAATGAATTTTCATAACCAAGATGGAATATTTTGTTATTTGATTATTAATTCTACATTGTTGAAAGACGATCTGGCAACAGAGCAAAGCGAGAAAGAGATAGCGCTATCCGCTTTGTTGAATGATAGACAAGGATATCAACACCAATGCTAATCAAACACTGCCATTATAACGTGGACCTCACTATAGTAGCTTTTGTAATGGATTACTGTATATATAATATATATACACGTATGTGGTATATATTTTGGTATATACAGTGTTGAAAGACGATCTGGCAACAGAGCAAAGCGAGAAAGAGATAGCGCTATCCGCTTTGTTGAATGATAGACAAGGATATCAACACCAATGCTAATCAAACACTGCCATTATAACGTGGACCTCACTATAGTAGCTTTTGTAATGAATTACTATACTATAATATATATACACGTATGTGGTATATATTTTGGTATATACATTGTTAAAAGACGATCTGGCAACAGAGCAAAGCGAGAAAGAGATAGCGCTATATCCGCTTTGTTGAATGATAGACAATGGATAGCAATACCATTTCTAACAAACACTGCCATTATAACGTGGACCACACTATATAACAAGAGTAATAATACATAACACTCCATCTAATAATAGAGGCTAATGACTCCTTATTTACCTAATCTACTACAGACTCTAATTCAGCTATAAATCTTGTCATTTTCAAGGTGAACGTAATTTCAAATGTCTGGCAATATTCATAAACTTGAAACATTTGTAATGCTATGATCGAATCGAATTTTAACTGGAGCAAAGTTGTCAAAAAGTTTCAAAATCCACAACTTTGTTAGTCAAAACTTTTTCTTATTTTCAGTCACTTAACAATCTTTCCTATTGCCAGTGAAGAAAAAATATGAAGTATAAATAATGCGAATCTAAGCTACCGGAGTGTTGATGCTATATCATTTATTTATTTTTGACCGAGCGAAGTGAGGTCTAAGATTCAAGTCGACGGTTTGGCATTTCTCTTAATGTTTGAATGTTTATATATGTTGCGCATTTACGGCGAAACGTGGTAATAGATTTTCATGAAATTTGACAGGTATGTTACTTTTGGAATTGCGCGTCGACGTATATACAAGGTTTTTGGAAATTTTGCATTTCAAGGATAATATAAAAGGAAAAAGGAGCCTCCTTCATACGCCAATATTAGAGTAAAAATCAGACTATAGAATTATTCATCATAAATCAGCTGACAAGTGATTACACAGATGTGTGGAGAAGCCAGTCTATTGCTGTATTTTCATGAGGTCTATAGTTTCAATCAGGTACTTGTGGATGAGAATACTGCGTGAGGTCTACTGTTCACAGAACTACTAATATTTATTTGATAGAGTAAACATTACAGTAGTCGGAACGGAAGAGAAAAATCAGGCTATTGCCCAAAACTTCTCCAATTTCCTAATTTTGTCTTAAATTGTCCAAATATTATGTAGGTTAGTATTATAGGGAGAATCATTCCAGACTATTTGCATTGTTTAAATGGGAGGTATTTATGTTGGAGATATAGAAGTGAGTCTTAAGATAGGAAAGTATAAGATAATAATAAACATGTAAATGATGAACTAATTATAAGAAATCATGAGAATAACAAATTCCGTAGTCTACATCAATTTATTTTTGGCCTATAAATGATGAACTAATTCTAAGAAATCATGAGAATAACAAATTTCGTAGCCTACCTCCATTTATTTTTGATCCATACTTTCACAATATTCTAAGCTCAAGATTGAACTAATAAATTCTAATTCTCTCCAGCTGCATAGTTTCTAGTTTCAAATTTCAATTGAATAAAGATTTAATTCTCTTCATATACAGACCAGGTTGTAAAAAAACATGTTGAATTTTAACTGTGATTAATTTCACGAGGACGAATCAGAGAAGGATTTTTGAAAAGACGGCTTCTCTGATTGGTTCGCGTGGAATTAACCACGGTAAAAATTTAACCGGCTTTTGTGCAACCGGCATTTACAGTTACTAGTTTGATTAATTCCACGAGAACCAATCAGAGAAGGCTTTTTGCAAAAGACGGCATCTCTGATTGTCTCTCGTGGAATTGAGCACGATCAAAATTCAACCGGCTTTTGTGCAACCGGCTAGTTTCAAATTTCAATTAAATAAGGATTTAATTATCTCCAGCTTCATCGTTTCTAGTTTAAAATTTAAATTGGATAAAGATATTCATTTCAGATAAATATGATTTCAATCTCAAACCAAACAAAGTTCCAAAGTTGGGATTTATAGCTTTCAACAGTTCAAAACGATGAGAATTGATATGACATTTCATAAACTTTGAAAAATGTATACAGTAGAATCTTATAAAATTCGTAAGGGGAATGATGCATAGGCAATAAATTTTTAAAGTTCAATGTTTACTCTAAATTTGGTGAGTATATTTCTTTAATGTTTACTTTAAACTTGGTGATTATTTTTCTGCAGATGGAAACAATAGACTCTCTCATAGAGAGCAAGACATTATAATATACTATATAGTAGGCCTATCTATATATACCAAAAGTCTATTTCAATACATGATTCATCATTACCAAAATATATACCACATTATGATATAAAGCAATAAAAAAATAGTATATAGTAATAGTAAAGAGTATATAAACCAATATATACCAAATACGTATATATATATATATATATATATATATATATATATATAATAACAGTAATTCATTACAAAAGCTGCAACAGATATAGTAAGGTCCACGTTATAATGGCAGTAGAGAAAGATAGGCGAACAACGTTGCCGATCCTCACCGTCTTGTCAATGCCTTCTTGACGGTAGCTGATACAGGTTTATTAATGTACAATAATATTAACTGTTCATTCTCGTTTGAAATAATCAATCATTTTTTATTAAGCAAGGAATTATATTTTTCAATTATTTCATTATGAATTTTCATAATTAAGATGAAATATTTTGTTAATTAATTATTAATTCTACATTGTTAAAAGCCGATCTGGCAACAGAGCAAAGCGAGAGAGAGATAGCCCTATCCGCTTTGTTGAATGATAGACAAGGATAGCAATACCATTGCTAATCAAATACGGGCATTATAACGTGCACCTCACTATAGAAGTTCTTGTAAATTACTATGATAGTATTTTTAAGATTCATTGAGAGCTTTCATCTAAATTACTATGATAGGTAGTATTTTTAAGATTCATTGAAAACGTTCAGAATTATTTGATGGGAAGCATTGAGGCTTTTTATAGGTATAATACTGACAGTCTAAGCTCAATCTTCACTCTAGTTTACTTCAGTGAGGTTCACTTCTTAACTGACAGTATTGTTTCAATGGTTTAGCATTGATGTTTTTAATAGATTAAGCTGACAGTTTAAAGTCACTCTGCACTTCGTAAGATTCACTTTCAACTGACAGCGTTGGTTGAATGGGAACCATTCAGGTTTCTTATGGGGTGTGCTGACAGATTGAAGTGGACCTCACTACAGTTTATCAGTTCGATCATGTTCACTTTAAAAGGCTTTTAAAAGATTTGTAGACGATCGTAAGTGATAGACAAGGATAGCAATACTATTGCTAATCAAACACTGCCATCCAGCCCGGCCCCAGGGGTGGGCGGACCGGGCGGCCGCTCAGGGCGGCAGATTTTTGGGGGCGGCAAATTTTAAGGAAAGGAAAATTTTTAAATACAAATAAATAATAAATTTATAATATTCAATGTGAATAGTAAAATTTTATAAGAAGCTTTTCCAAACTCAACCTAATAAATTATATCTAAGATCAACAATGTCCCAGGAACGTCTGAGTAATCTAGCGAACTTAAAATAGCTCAGTCCCTAGATCTTGAAGAACTGGAGAAGGAATAATTTTTCTATGCGAAGGTCAGACGAGTTCTACTTAATTAAACAGGTGTGTTCAACAAACTCGTGTTGTAGCAATATTGTAGTTTTAATTACTTAGCAAGTTAAATAGGCCTAATACTCTCTTGCAGTCTCTTGATTTAAAACTACCGTCTTAATAATGTTTTCTTATTGTGTATTGTATCTGTTCCGAACATAAAAATACTTTAATCAGATATTTTGTGTTACTGTTCTAGTCCAGTCAACGAAAGATTATAGAGGGAAAATTTTGGAATACAATTTTCAACTCCACAGCTCTTATAAGGATAGTAAGAGGATTAACATATCAAAAGTCCTCACCTCTATCCCATGTGCTTAAGGGGTGGGATGAAAGTACCATTTTTTCATTTTTCGCATATATCTCGGAAACTTTGCATCTTATGAACATTTGCACTCTGTACAAAATTGAAGCTCACATAATTACAAACAGTTTTGTCCTCTACATTTCTTCCATATCTCTTATAGTTTCTGAGATATCCGCTCTTGAAGGTGAGACATTTTTTGAAAAAACACTTCTGCCTCAAATTTCTTCATCTTTTCGGCCTTATAATTTTTGAACGATTGATGAAAAACTCCGTGCTGATTATGAGCTGATGGAGCATCAGATTATCTTCAAATTTATGTATATTTTCACTATTTTACGCATTTCCCCACGACTGTTGCAGCAGTTTTAGTGTTGAGAGTAAAATTTTCTGTTCAGCAACAATAGATCAGTTGACAATGAAATTTGGAGGCAATGTTTGGAACACAATTTTAGACTTTGCAGCTTTGTTGACACTAGTTTGGAGGTGAGCATATCAAAAATCCCAACCCCTACATCATGTGCTGAAGGGATGAGGGTGGTTTGAAAGCTGCATATATCTCGAAAAGTATCAGATTTATCGAAAACCTCTACTAAACAAAACTTGTAGGAAATTTATCAAGCTTCATTTTTATGTAGTTGATTATGTCAATAGAACTCATTGTTTCCAAGATATAAGCATGTAAGTAATAAGTGGAAAATGCAACTTTCAAACCACCCTCATCCCTTATGATATGTTAATCCTCTTACTATCCTTATAAGAGCTGTGGAGTTGAAAATTGTGTTCCAAAATTTTCCCTCTATACCTTTATTTGAGCATTCGTTGTCTGTACTTATTTCCCAATATTTATATTTGTCAAATATCTGTTTGAATTTCATTTTTAACTTGAACAGCTTATAACCTTCGGGCAAATTCTCAAGTAAACAATTAGACGGGATACCTGGTGGTGGGGGGGGGGCGGCGTTTGTCGATTTCGCCCAGGGCGGCAAAGTCCCTAGGGCCGTGCCTGACTGCCATTATAACGTGGACCTCACTTAAGTTTGATCTACTTGTGTCATCACAACTTATAAATAACAGCAATACTCCCCCCCCCATTCAATCAATGCTGACCATTTGGAATGAATCTCAAATTTGGTTGAATTGTAGTAGAGAAGACTTTTGTCCAACTCCGCGTCTGATATAAAATTTGTTTTATAAAAACTTGTAGTACCCTTTATTAAAAACTTTGAAATATTTAAATATTTTGTTGTTAGACCTATTAAATATAATGTTCAGATAATATATTGTTTTTATCAATTTGAACAAAAGTAGTTCATATAAGTGAAGTGATTCTGTTTTATAACTATTCCATGATTTACAAGTTCCAAGGTGTCATTCATAATAATAATGTAGTAGAAAAATACTAGACCAACTTATTAGAATAACTAATAAACGATTCGTCTATTCGAGAATTCAAAAACCGGTTATAGCGTGTACCACGCTACCTATCACAACTCTATTAAATTGTATAAATGTTGAATAGGCTAATAGGCCAAGGTCATTTATGTCTATTAAGGGTCAAAGATCAGTGTGTTTAAGAGCTTCATAATAATTATAATAATGTCGGAATGCCACCAAAATGATAAGATATCATGATAATAATTCAACCATTATGAATCAATTTGACACTCATACTTCATATTTATTATAGTATTTAAAAATGAACTAGTTCTTGATGATTATGACCTCCTCATCCATTGTTCAATGAACATTTCATACGAAAAAATAAGTGTATTAATGTGCATTTCATTGCATTTCAATTTTTAACTCTTGAAACGTGCAATTTACGAAACAATGATATAGAATAGAAAAACGAATCTAAAAATGAACTATTTATCAACACGATTACATTAGAACTACATATCAGAATACTAATAAATATCGGGACATCCAGCTTCGCTCGTCATTCATTTATTGATAAACAGAACTCAATTCTTTAAAATGATTGGGGAAGCACTAACAGGCGCCGCCCAAAACTGTTTCTTCCCCGAATTTCTATTTATACACTATAAATATTCCAAAAAGTAGGTTATGTTCCATACACTTGAATTCAGGTCAAATTTTCAGTCCAAATATTTGAAAACATAAAAGTTCTAATTTAGATTGTTTACATACCAAATTGAATAACAAAATAACACTCACTAATCACTTAGAACTGTAAAATAATGATTAACTTTGAATATTATGATATACCATATCATGTTAACAAATCAGACTATTTTGATCGATTCAATTAAAATTTATATATTTCTTACATATATATATTTTTTATTCTTATATATATTATCGAGATACGGTAAGCTAATTGATTACACATCTGATCTTCCACACAGGCACACGCATCTTCTGTTATCGACAGACGACGAAATTATCATCTGTTTTTCCAAGGATGAATTATCCTTTTCATGTCCTTTAGCGAGTTTTCCCAGGGATGAGACCTAGTGCAATCGAATTTTTATATCATAATCCTACTATGTTCCAAATTTCGTGAATTTCGAGATCCGAACATAAATATATACCCATATAACCACATTACCATATAAATATAAATATATAATATATATATATATATATATATATATATATATTATATATATATATATATATATATATATATATATATATATATATAGAAATTGCTCGCTCAATGTAATAGGATTAATTTTTTCAAAGAACAATTACAAAATTGCATTAGACAAAGTCAGAGTATTTATAAGAAACAATACAATAATAATTTGGGTTGTGATCCCACGCAATACAAACTTATACCATCTAGGTAGCTCATAAGTAGCAGATATAGTCTTATACACTTATCTGAATAGTATACAGTATAATGTAATACAAAAAATTAATTGAAGGAGTTTTCATAAAATTCAGTCAAACTATAAAATGGGTTGTAGAATGATTACCTTATCATAGATAGCCCCCTGTGGGTTGGGGGAGTTTTGAGTCGATCATCGTACTCAAGAATGTGTTGAAAACCAGAATTCACCCAAAGTATCGATGCTTGTCGTTGGAGGCGACTAAAATGGACCTCAAGGCAACTCCAGAAGTTGCCTTGCCTTCAAACCCACGGGTTCTGACCCATCAGGGCAGTTTCAGAGGGGCAAAAAGAAAAACCCAAGAGACCATGGGTGAAACTCCAGGGACAAAAAATGTGGGTCAAGAGGCTGAGTCGAAGGTGGCCGGGCGCCGGGCGCCCTAGAGGCAGTTTGGCGTCCCCTCTCTCAGCAGAAGGACCTACAAAATGGCCAGGAGTGGAACTCACGTAGGTCTCGAGGACTAATCAGTCTGAAGAGACTGCCAAGCATATCACACTGGATTGCGACTAGGATTGCAACCAAGGACGCAGGTATTGGTTTGCCTAACTAACATACTACTTGGGAACACAATAAGCTTCGGTTGACGTGTGGGGTTCTTTGAACCTTTGGATCCTTGAATCGTCCCTTCAAAAACAATTATCATAGATATAGCATCACCAATGTTAATCAAATACTGCCATTATAACGTGAACCTCACTGTATGGCACCAGCCCAAGTGAATGAGGGGATCACCCTCAGCAAATAGAAAGCCACTCCCATTTTGAGGAGAAAGTACAGCCGACCAATCACAGCAAACCTAGAGATCGATAATGGACCAATAGTAAGCAAGCCTGGATGCCTTCATTTTCTCTATAGCTGGCTCCGTCATTTGAGATTCTCTCAATATAAAATATCACTCTTCTCATTAGATGTAAGACATGGTTTGAATCCGTTTGATAATAATAAATGATTACAGATGGAATTAGATAGAGAATGCATTTTATTCAAATGCCAATGAAGGGTAAGCATTCCTGACTGGCAATTGGGAGGTACTGGGTTCGATTCCCGGGCTGGCAACTAATTTTTGGATAGTAGTTCTCATCGAATTTCCATCTAGCTGTTAACCCTGTTGTCAATGTCTGCAGTAGCAGAGGTCTTCGGGGTGATTTGCAGCATTTATTTGGGATTTTCGTTAAATAATAATTATATATTAATTAGCATTTGAATAAAATGCATTCTCTATCTAATTCCATCTGTAACTGGTTGACCGCTGTGGCTTCGTATAAAATGAGCGCTGCTATCTGGAGATTGCCAGTTTGGTGTAAGGGTAAGCATTCCTGACTGGCAATTGGGAGGTACCGGGTTCGATTCCCGGGCTGGCAACTAATTTTTGGATAATAGTTCTCATCAAATTTCCATCTAGCTGTTAACTCTGTTGTCAATGTCTGCAGTAGCAGAGGTCTTCGGGGTGATTTGCAGCATTTATTTGGGATTTTCGTTAAATAATAATATATTAATTAGCATTTAAATAAAATGTATTCTCTATCTAATTCCATCTGTAACTGGTTGACCGCTGTGGCTTCATATAAAATGAGCGCTGCTATCCGGAGATTGTCAGTTTGGTGTAAGGGTAAGCATTCCTGACTGGCAATTGGGAGGTACCGGGTTCGATTCCCGGGCTGGTAACTAATTTTTGGATAGTCGTTCTCATCGAATTTCCATCTAGCTGTTAACCCTGTTGTCAATGTCTGCAGTAGCAGAGGTCTTCGGGGTGATTTGCAGCATTTATTTGGGATTTTCGTTAAATAATAATTATATAATTAATGATGATTGTAAGACAACATGGTTTTATTGACTTACATAAATTGGTAGTATTTGATTAACATTGGTGTTGCTATCCTTCTCTATCATTCAACAAAGCAGTTTCTTCTAGCTTTTCAAGCAAAGAAGACAATGAGATGATGATGACGTCATTGATCAGTCTATCGTAATCAAATTTAACCGAAGCACGTTCAATCATTGAGCTATTATGAACTATGGTGAGCTCCACATTTTAATGGCAGTGTTTGATTAGCAATGGTATTGCTATCCTTGTCTATCATTCAACAAAGCGGATAGCGCTATCTTTTTCTCGCTTGCTCTGTTACCAGATCGTTTTTTAACAATGTAAAATTGATAATTAATTAACAAATTATTTTATCTTGATTATGAATTATTGAGAAATATAATTTCTTGCTTAATAAAATATAATTTATTGATTATTTGAAACGAGAATGAACAGTTAATTTTACATTAATAAACCTGTATCAGCTACCGTCTATAGAAGGCATTGACAAGACAGAGGATCGGCAACGTTTTTATCCTATCTTCACTGCCATTATTACGTGGACCTCACCATAGATTCTAATCGATCATGTATCTATCTAATTCTATTATCTATCTTCTAATTCATTTACAGACCTCGGTAATTCTCCTTCAACTTCTAATACGTTTATTACGATAGTCTACAAATCTTTTAAAAGGCTTTTAAAGTGAACATGGTCTAACTGATAAACTGTAGTGAGATCCTCTTCAAACTGTCGGCACACCCCATAAAAAAACCTGAATGATTCCCATTCAACCAACGCTGTCAATTAAATGTGAATCTTACTAAGTACAGATTGACTTTAAACTGCCAGCTGAATTGACCGAGCGAAGTGAGGTCTAAGATTCAAGTCGACGGTTTGGCATTCCTCTTAATGTTTAAATGTTTTTATGTTGCGCATTTACGGCGAAACGCGGTAATAGATTTTCATAAAATTTGACAGGTATATTCCTTTTTTAATTGCGCGTCGACGTATATACAAGGTTCATGGAAATTTTGCATTTCAAGGATAATATAAAAGGAAAAAGGAGCCTCCTTCATACGCCAATATTAGAGTAAAAATCAGACTATAGAACTATTCATCATAAATCAGCTGTCTAGTGGACTATGATACTACCCGTTCAAAAACATCGAACATCTTGAAAATGTATCTTTCCATCAACGTTACTAGACAGTTGACTATTTATAATACTACCCGTTCAAAAACATCGAACATCTTGAAAATGTATCTTTCCATCAACGTTGTAGACAGTTGCAGGCAGACCTGATTACAGCGCTCACACTCACATTCCGGGACGACACGTCACGGTACGATAGGACAGAAAGCTCTACCTATATTTATTTAGGATTTTTTCTAGACATTTTAAATTGATAAATTATTTATTAATTTTTGAGAAAACATAACAACAGGTCAATGTAACTTACTGAGCGCGAGGTCTACTGTTCACAGAACTACTAGTAAATAGCTAAGTATTGTGACTAAACGTCTCTGATCATGTCTTGTCTTGTCTTGACTAATAAAAAATCACTTTTTTGGACTCAGGGGACCTTGAAACATATAGAAATTTAGAAATCAAATCAAATCAAATCAATTTATTTTCCATTTATACAATATATACAGAGCATGAAATTACCATAGTCACTAAAAAATTACCATATAACTAAAAAATCACAAACATACTCTGAAGAGCATTACCATAAATCAAATATACATGGAAAATAATCCCAAAGGTTACAAAAACCTGTTTGGGCAGAAAAAAAACTACTTAAAATAAAAACGAAGTGTTACAATTTTCAAAGCAAATTAAGAAAGAGTATAAAAAACTAAAAAGACAAGAAAAAAGGAAAAAGAACTTCAGTATCAGTTTAACATCATTAAAATACTAACAATATTACACTATAAACAGTAACATTACAAACTAAAACAAAAAAAATTTCGAGCTTACCAGTTGTAAAAAAGTGCTAAATAAAGTGCAAGCCTGCAGTTCAAACAATATTCTCATAATAACCGGAAACATCTCCATGCATCAGATGGCTCTTTAATAATCTGCAGAAAGTTGTCTTCTGCCTACACCTTTTTATGTCCACAGGAAGTCTATTAAAAAACGTTGGTGCTAAAAAATTGAAGAATTTTTTGAAAATTGTAAGGTTGGGCTTAGGGACTTGTACATTTTGTTGATTCCTCCCAACCCTGCGCATATTAATCAGCTGCATTTCACCACTCCTATCAAAAAACAGCTTTAGGGTTTTATAAATATATAAGTTCCTGATAGGCAGTATTCTGAGCTCTTTGAAAATTGGTGCAGAGTGATCATATCTCGTTTTGTAAGACATTATTCTCATAAATGCTTTTTGTAAAATGATTAACGGATGTAAAGCAGCCTTATATGCTCCCCCCCAAATTTCCAAGCCATACTCAAAATTGGAATTTATGTGAGCAAAGTAGATCTTTCTCATCAATTCCGAATTGCACACAGTTCTGAGAAGATAAAATATTCGAATATATTTCAATAATTTCTTTTTTATATAACCTATGTGTTCTCTCCAACTGATCCTACTATCCACCCAAACTCCAAGGTACTTGATGCACTTGACCTGCTCTAGGGGTGGGCAATCGCAATCAGCAGCCAAGGAACATGCGATTTTATGATATTTGAGTGGGGAAGGGAATTGCACATCTTTCCGTAGTCTAAATATGATATATTTTGTTTTTGGGCTCATCACCATCATATTGCGAGTAAACCACCATCCAAGCGCATTTATGTCGTTCTGCATGTTTTCTTGCAGTTCTGCAAATGATTTTGTTTTATAAAGAAGTGCAGTGTCGTCAGCAAAAGCAACCAAGCTACCCTTGAAACCCCCATTACATAAGCTATTTACATATATTAGAAAAAGTAAACCGGATAATACTGATCCCTGTGGTATACCAATTTTCAGTTCTCTGAATGCACTAACAACACCGTTATTAACTCTAGTTTGCTGAAGTCTCCCGGTGAGGTATGATTTGAACCACTCGTATGCAATGCCTCTTATTCCTGCCAGGTACATTTTATCTAATAGAATCTCATGATCAACCATATCATAGGCTTTCATGACGTCAACGAACAAGGCACCACATGGAATACCTTCATTGATATTATCATAAACCCCTGACATTAGTTTCATGATTGCTGAACCCGTATTAAGATTGCTCTGAAAACCATATTGGTTTTTACTGAAAAAGTTGTGCTGCTCCAGAAAACTAGTAACTCGGTTCTTGACAATTTTCTCAAGTATTTTAGAGAAAATTGATAACAGCGAAATCGGTCTATAATTTGTAGCCTGCATTTTGCTATTTTTTTTATACAGAGGAATAACTACTGCTTTCTTAAACTCTGCAGGAAATTCTCCTGTCCTTAAGCTTAGGTTGTATATGAATATCAAAACATCAATAATGAGGTGTGAAATAGATTTAATTAGGGATGTTGTTATATTGTCATATCCAGGTGATTTATTATTTTGTAGTTGTGATATAATATTCAAGATCTCCTCTTTAAATTGGGGTACCTTAATTTTTTTCGGAAAGCAATACTTTCCTTACCTATGGAAATAGGGCAAGGAAAGTAAAATGAGACTATAGAATAATTATTCATCATAAATCATCTGTGACAAGTGATTACACAGATGTGTGGAGAAGCCAGTCTATTGCTGTATTTCCATAAGGTCTATAGTTTCAATCAGGTATTTGTGGATGAGAATACAGCGTGAGGTCTACTGTTCACAGAACTACTAGTCTATTAAAAACATCAATGCTACACCATTGAAACAATACTGTCAGTTAAGGAGTGAATCTCACTGAAGTAAACTAGAGTAAAGATTGAGCTTAGACTGTCAGTAAAACCTCAATGCTTCCCATCAAAAAATACTAATAGACAGTTTTCAATGAATCTTAAAACTACTATCATAGTAATTCACAAGAACTACTATAGTGAGGTCCACGTTATAATGGCAGTGTTTGATTAGCAATGGTATTGCTATCCTTGTCTATCATTCAACAAAGCTGATAGCGCTATCTCTTTTTCGCTTTGCTCGCTGTTGCCAGATAGTGTTTCAACAATGTAGAATTAATTATCAATTAACAGTATATTTCATCTTAATTATGAAATTATTGAAAAAACATAATTGATTATTTTAAATAAGAATAAACAGTTAATATTACATCAATAAACCTTTATTAGCTACCGTCTATAGAAGGCATTGACAAGACAGAGGATCGGCAACGTTGTTTTGTTATCTTTCTCCACTGCCATTATAACGTGGACCTCACTACAACACTCTTCTATCTAAAGGTGAGTACAGATTTACGCGCCGCGATCATGAGCAATTAACTTTTAATCAGCTGATTATATCTGTATTTTTACAGCAACGGTAAGATACAGATATAAAAAGCTTGGCATCAGCTGATTAAAAGTGAATTGCTCATTTCGCGGCGTGTAAATCTGTACGCACCTTTAGCTTGGTCTTATAAGTTTCGACTGAAAACAGTCATCAAAAAGAACTACCTACTTATGTTTATATTAGAGAGGTTAATTTACAAGAACTACTGTTACTATTATTGTAGTCCATTGATAACATCGCGAACTGGTTAATGAGTATTAAATAAATATGTCAAGAGGAGGATTAAAGTTAATACCTGTTACATAAACTAAAAGATCACATATGTAGGTGAGCTAAGATACATAGGCTATATGTGAGATGACATAAATACATAGCCTACAAGGTATGAGCGGCTTTTAACAAGAACAAGACAACTTATATGATGTAATAGAGGTTACTATACTAGTGACATAAATACTCAGTTTTAGAAAAAGAATAATACCTTATTACTATAGTGAGCCCACGTTATAATACATCAACATAGGACATCGTTCTATGAGAAAAATCCAATCCATATGAGCCAAAAAAATGTTATTTTTTATTTTTTCTCTGTCATGTAACCCTTGTCAGAGGTATTTATTAAACATCAAAAAATCTGGTGTGGCGCACTCACACAACTTTCCTTGCCGTTATGAAAATTGATCACCTGACGCTAGTGTTCCCGCGCATCTCAAGTCTACTATTCAAAGATTTGAGCCAGCTGGTTACAGGGCAATAACGCTGGAGACACACATGAGGTCTGCTATCTCTTCATAGTGAATGATTTAATAGAATCAACAATAATTTGCAATTGAATAATCACATTTTCTCGAATTTAAAGCTTATTTTCAATTTTAGGTGAAAATAATACTGAACATTAATTGTAGAGATTTTCATGCTCAATCTACTCCACTTGATTTTTTTCGTTTCAATTGTATCTGAAGCCTGATAATTGGAAATCTATCGACATTGATGGGGCGAAGCTCCTGAAATTTGTACAGATAACTTATGGGACGTGTGGCAGTTGATAGAGCTTATCGATGACTATTTTAGGTATGAATTTGATCAAAATCGTTGGAGCGGTTTTCGAGAAAATTGCAAAAAAAAACCTGTTTTTGACAACATTTTCGCCATTTTAGCCGCCATTTTGAATTGCATCAGATCGAAATTGTTCGTGTCGGATACTTATATCGTAAGGACCCTAAGTTCCAAATTTCAAGTCATTCCGTTAATTGGGAGATGAGATATCGTGTACACAGACGCACATACACTCATACACACACATACAGACCAATACCCAAAAACCACTTTTTTGGACTCAGGGGACCTTGAAACGTATAGAAATTTAGAAATTGGGGTACCTTAATTTTTTTCGGAAAGCAATACTTTCCTTACCTATGGTAATAGGGCAAGGAAAGTAAAAACATTCAAAATATGGAATAAAGTCCAAAAGTCCTAATGACAATAAAGTGCAGCTCAAGAATAAATTGAAGGACTGGCTGGCTGATAAGTGTTTTTATGACATGAATGACTTTTTGTTTTTGTAATATGTGAAGATTGCCAAAATTTTTATTGTGGTACATGCAATGAGTAATAAATTCAAATTCAAATAATGGCAGCAGAGAAAGATAGGAGAACAGCGAAGCCGATTCTTTGCCTTGCCAATGCGTAAGGATAGCTGATACTCGCATATCTGATGAATATTGAGGACAAGTTGCACAAAAGACTGTTAAATTTTAATCATGATTGAATTCCACAAAGCCAATAATTAAAAAATGTTTTTTTTTAGAAGAAAGCTTCTGTAATTGACTCTCGGGACATTTAATCGGGATTAAAAGCTAACAGACTTTGGTGCAAAGGGTGTAACTGTTCATTCTTGTTTATAATAATCGGTCATATTTTATTCGCCAAGAAGATATATTTTGCAATGAATCAATAACTTGTTTTCAATAACAATAACTTTTCATACTTGATTTAAATATTTTGTTAACCAATTATGTTTATATATTGTTGAAATACGATCTGGCTACGTTGCGGAGGTAGAAAAGGATAGCGCTATCTGCTTTATCGAATGATAGACAAGGATAGCAACAACGATAATGTTAATCAAATACTGCCATAATAACGTGAACCGCACTCTAGCCAGTTAGAATAGTTTGGATGATGGAAGTTGCCCTAATTGACGAGTGCAGCTATATGATGCACCTACATGCAATATTATGCATTCAATGCAATGATATATTGCGTGTATAGACTAGGAAGTTGAATGCATCGGTGCATTGATTCTCTTGAAGCTTTACTTCATACGGTAATGACGTTTTAAAAGCTTTTGATACCCAATTTCTAGACACAATATAGTGAAGTCCACGTTATAATGACAGTATTTGGTAAACATTGGTGTTGCTATCCCTGTCTATCATTCGACAAAGCACATGAAGATATCCTTTTCTACCTCCACAACGTAAGTTGCCAGATCGCTTTACAACAATGTAGACATATAATTAATTGGAAAAATATTCGATCTCAATATTATGAAAATTCATTATTCAATCATTATTCTTGAAGAATAAAATAATATTGGGGCACTGACCGCGCTTCGCTCGTTATTTTCATTTATTGATAAACAGAACACAATTCTCTATAATGATCGTGTTTATTATTTTTCGCCCCACTTGGATGTAATGAGCTGGTTTTCGTGCGTCATATGGAGGCCGAAAATGATTGTTTTCTGACCAGGCCGGTAAAAGTTTTACGGCCCTAGGGCTGTAAAATAACCTTGAAGTCAGCTGATTCTGATTTGATGTGAACGTGTTTACAAATGGTTTATGAAACGGAATCAGTTTATGCTTCTAGAATTGAATAAGTATTCTGCAATAAGATACTATCATTTTATTTGGATGAAAGACACTTATAATGTCTTACAAACATTCTAGATTTTGGAATATTTAGAAATAATTTTCAGCTACTATTCCTCAACATTCACAAGTGAAGTGGATAAAATTGTGTGTGATGAAAATGATGCTGTGACTCTGTGACTAATGTCAAAACTACTCACCAATTCGAATAATTTGAGATACTAGCTTCGGTTGTTACACCATAATCGATCTCTAGTAATCTGAAATCTCAAACGTTAGGCAGCAGAATATGAGGGAGAAGCTCTAAGATTGGTCATTAGCTGTTGACCAATGAAGGTTGAGCTCTGCTGTCATTGGCCGAGACAAGACACGCCCATTTATTCCAAATATGGCCATGATAAGCTAGATTAGTGGGAGCTAGACTTCTACTGTGATAAGTTTTTTTTATTGCGGACTGGTTGAAAAGCAGTGTTTTGCAAGGGTCTAATTAAAAACTTGACAGACTGAAAACTTGACGTAATGGAATCTTGAAGGATTGAAAATAGGCCTATAACTATTCTCAGTAAATAAAGAATCTACATGCAAAATTTCAAACTAATCAATTGAATAGTTCAGACGTGATGATGCGTCATTCATGAATTTCCTATCCCATATGTGTATAAGACCGTTCTCTCCTTTATTACTAGAGGGTAACCCATGCTCCGCAAGGGTGTAATAAAAACTTGATAAACTGAAAACTTGACGTAATGGAATCTTGAAGGATTGAAAATAGGCCTATAACTATCCTCGGTGAATAAAGAATCTATATGCGAAATTTCAAGTTAATCAGTTGAGTAGTTCAGACGTGAAAATGCGTCATTCATGAATTTCCTATCCCGTACGTGTAGAAGCCAGTTTATTCTTATTTTTATTTATTATTTTATTTATTTATTTACAATGCAAATAACACTAATGTAATAACATTGGTAGATAAAATAATAAGGTAGTCCTTGTGCTATTTTTCTTCCAAATTTATAGATGACAAAGTCCAAGATAAGGTTAGAATTTCACGTGTACAATTCTTATAAAAGTTCTTTCCTTATTACTAGAGGGTAACCCATGCTCCGCAAGGGTGTAATAAAAACTTGATAAACTGAAAACTTGATGTAATAAAATCTTGGAGAATTGAAAATAGGCCTATAACCATCCTCGGTAAATAAAGAATCTACATGCAAAATTTCAAACTAATCAATTGAATAGTTCAGACGTGATGATGCGTCATTCAGGTACAGGATGTACAGAGTGTTTGAAAAAGAACTCCCTTGTTTCAGGTATGAATTTAATGTGCAAATTAATGAAAAACTACATCAACAAGTACATACAATGAAAGAGAGAACCTTCAAGTTTTGTTCAACATCAGTACACTTCAACCTGGGATCCATTTGTTGCTCTGCACACGTCGAGACGATTTTCAAGCTTTCACCATGTATTCACCAACATATCAGGTGTAACTGTCCCAACCGCCGTGACGATTCATTCCTGTAAACGGTATAGGTCTCGGATTTTTTCACTGTACACAACATTTTTCATGTGTCCCCAAAAGACAAAGTCCAGAGGGGTTAAGTCCGGGCTTCGTGGTGACAAGAAATTGGGCCAGCTCTCCCTATCCACCTTCCCGGAAATCCCGATCTCAACTGAGGGAACTGTTCCCTGGCGCCGTCTCAAGTTCGAGCAGGTCTGCTAACTGCAGGGGGACAAAACTTAGACAGTTGCTGAATCAACCACCACAAACTAGATTAGTGTAAATCAATTTTTACTGATTCTATGACATATTAATAAAAAAAATCTGGTGTGGCGCACTCACACAACTGTCCTTACCGTTATGTAAATTGATTACCTGACGCTAGTGTTCACGCGCATCTCAAGTCTACTATTCAAAGATCTGAGCCAGCTGGTGACAGGACAATAACGCTGGAGACACACGAGGTCTGCTATCTCTTCATAGTGAATTATTTAATAGAATCAACAGTTTGCAATTGGATAATCACATTTTCTCAAATTTCAAGCTTATTTTCAATATTAGTTGGAAATGTTACAAAAAATTAATTGAAGAGATTTTCATGCTCAATCTTTTCACTCAAAATTTTCCGTTTAAAATATATCTGAGACCTGATAATTGGGAATCTAAAATCAAACTTTGCATAGAGCTCCTGAAATTTTTACAGATATGAGACTTGTGGCAGTTGATAGAGCTTAACGAATTTTCTAGGTATAAATTTGATCAAAATCGTTGAAGCCGTTTTCGAGAAAATCGCGAAAAAACCTTGTTTTTGACAACATTTTAGCCGCCATCTTGAATTGCATTCGATCGAATTTGTTCGTTTCGGATCCTTATATTGTAAGGACCTTAAGTTCCAAATTTCAAGTTATTCCGTTAATTGGGAGATGAAATATCGTGTACACAGATGCACATACACACACACATACAGACCAATACCCAAAAACCACTTTTTTTGGACTCAGACTCAGGGGACCTTGAAACGTATAGAAATATAGAAATTGGGGTACCTTAATTTTTTTTCGGAGAGAAATACATTCCTTTCCTATGGTAATAGGGCAAGGAAAGTAAAAATAGGGAGTTCTTTTTCAAACACTCTGTATTATAGATAGATTGATGATGTCCACATGAGCTTCTTGCCTGTGCGTGGGTACTGGGAAGTGCGAGGTTGATTTGATGAGATGATCAAACGTCCATGCCTATTGGATGGGATTCGAACCCGCGAAAATCATATGAAAATAATTATTGTTATCACGCCCATGAGTTAACAATTTCAATTATAGAAATCTCATGAGTAATTATCAATTATAGAACACACGCTCTGCGCTTGTTAAAAATATTCAACAAATCCTGTTCAACAAACGTCACAAGAGAAATTCGCTAAACTTAATAACCTGTCAAATAACTGGTCGGCAATTTTATAACTCAATTCGCCGACTTTTCAACTTTTCAGCTGTAGTCGAGTTCAGTTTGTTCTGGCAGCATTACTTATGGATAACACCAATGCTTTCCCGTTTAATTGATGCTGACAGACTCAAGTGAATCTAACTGACTGTGAAACTCAATTTGAATAGTCAGCACTCCTCGTGTAAAACACGTATGCTTCCCCGTTGGAACAGTTGTGACAGTTGAAAGTGAGTCTGACTGTTGTCTGAAGGTCAGAGCTGCTTGAAACTAACTTGAGTCGGTCAGCACTCCTTGTGAATAACACCGATACTTCCCCGTTTAATCTATGCTGACAAGAACGAAATGAATTCTCTCTTGTTCTGGAAACTCGCACAGCGACTGGACAGTTCGAATAATTTTCGCTAACAAGATTTGATGATGCTTCAAATAATATTATTATGGAAGCGGTCATTTCTGCTGTAAGGAAATGATACTGGTCTTATGAATTTTCTTATTTTCTCTTCATCATCTTCTTTCCTTCTTCTTCTTTTTCTTCTTCTCTTCTCTTCTTCTTCTTCTCTTCTTCTTCTTCTTCTTCTTCTTCTTCTTCTTCTGAAGTAAAAAATAGTCAGAAGTAAAAATCGCTCAAAAAGGAATGATAGTACTTTACGAGAAGAACAATAATAAGTCATCTCATTGGCGAAATTCACTCCTATTCTTGGGTTATAAACGTTCGAAGATGAGAGATTGATTTCTCAGATCTGTGATTGAAGGAAAGATTTCATGTTTCAGTGAATAACTCACTCTGTATTGTAGCGAAACGTCTCATATTATAGCACAACACTTGTTAGGTCAACCTCTATCCATAGCCTGAACAAAAACCAAATCTGGGAGATTTGCATTTTTCATGAAATCCATATGAATAAAAAAACATCATTGTTTTTGCAAGAATGAAAATCACTCAAACTCTCGGGAATAATAGTACTTGACGAGAGAAAAAATCTGGTGTGGCGCACTCACACAACTTTCCTTGCCGTTATGAAAATTGATCACCTGACGCTAGTGTTCACGCGCATCTCAAGTCTACTATTCAAGGATCTGCCTGCTGGTGACAGGACAATAACGCTGGAGACACACGAAGTCTGCTATCTCTTCATAGTAAATGATTTAATAGAATCAACAGTTGCCAACAGTTTGCATCATTGAATAAACGCATTTTCTCGAATTTCGAGCTTATTTTCAATTTTAGGTGGAAACGTCACTGAACATTAATTGTAGATATTTTTATGCTCAATCTTTTCCACTTGGAATTTTTTGTTCAAATTGTATCTCGAAAACGGCTTTAACGATTTTGATCAAATTTATACCTAGAATAGTCATTGATAAGCTCTATCAACTGCCACAAGTCCCATATCTGTAAAAATTTCAGGAGCTCCGCCCCATCAATGCAAAGTGTGATTTTGTATTCCCAATTATCTAAAATTATTTTGTATTGGGAATACGAAATCACACTTTGCATTGATGGGGCGGAGCTCCTGAAATTTTTACAGATATGGGACTTGTGGCAGTTGATAGAGCTTATCAATGACTATTCTAGGTATAAATTTGATCAAAATCGTTGGAGCCGTTTTCGAGAAAATCGCGAAAAACCCTGTTTTTAACAACATTTTCGCTATTTTAGCCGCCATCTTGAATTGGATTTGTTCGAAATTGTTCGTGTCGGATCCTTATAGGGGAAGGACCTTAAGTTCCAAATTTCAAGTCATTCCGTTAATTGGGAGAAGAGATATCGTGTACACACACACACACACACACACACACACACACACACACACACACACACACACACACACACAGACCAATACCCAAAAACCACTTTTTTGGACTCAGGGGACCTTGAAACGTATAGAAATTTAGAAATTGGGGTACCTTAATTTTTTTTGGAAAGCAATACTTTCCTTACCTATGGTAATAGGGCAAGAAAAGTAAAAATAATATGTCATCGTATTGGCGAAAATCACTCCTTTTCTTGAGTTATAAACATTTGAAGATGAGTGATTTCTTTGATCAGTGTGTGGGGGAAAGGTTTTATGTTTCAATTAATAGCTCACCCTGTATTGTAGCGAAACGTCTCATATTATAATAAATTCAACAAAATAATATTAAAATTTGTTACAGGGTTGGAACGATGTGGGATTTCATGGCAGTGACGAAATCTCTACTCCTAACATAGACGCATTGGCCTATAATGGAGTCATTCTACAAAGGCACTACAGTATGCCAACATGCACCCCTTCTAGGGCCGCCTTACTGACTGGGCGATACCCCATTCGATATGGTGAATATTCATTTATTCATTCATCCATCTGTATTACATCAATCTATATTGAAGTGAGGTCCACGATATAATGGCAGTACAGTAGAACTCCGAATTATCCGAATTAATGGGGACCAGGACCCAATCGGAGGATAATCAAATACTCGGATAATCAAATTTTTTACTTTCCTTGCCCTATTACCATAGGTAAGGAAAGTATTGCTTTCCAAAAAAAATTAAGGTACCCTAATTTCATGTTTTCTATACGTTTCAAGGTCCCCTGAGTCCAAAAACATGATTTTTGGGTGTTGGTCTGTGTGTGTGTATGTGTGTGTGTGTATGTCTGTGAACACGATAACTCCATTCCTAATTAACCGATTGACTTGAAATTTTAAACTTAAGGTCCTTATACCATGAGGATCCGACAATAAGAAATTCAATAAAATTCAATTCAAGATGGCGGAAAAAATGGCGGACAATTACCAAAAAACCATGTTTTTCACGTTTTTCTCGAAAACGGCTCTAACGATTTTCTTCAAATTTATACCATGGATAGCTATTTATAAGACCTATCAACTGACATGAGTCTAATTTATGAGAAAATTTCAGGAGCTCCGTAATATTCTTCAGAAAAATGGCGGATAATTACTAAAAAAACCAAGTTTTTCACGATTTTCTCAAAATAACTTGACCGATTTTTTTCAAATTCATACTCTGTATAGTTATTTATCAGCTCTATCAACTGGCATGAGTCTCCTTACTGAGAAACTAATGGGGGGTCCACCCCATCCTTGAGAAATGGACTTTGTAACCTCCTTCTCGTGCATGAAATAGGGTAGGTAGCGCAGTTCATAAAAAGAACACATAGTCGAGATATTTCATATGTAGAACAGCTGTTTTGACGACTTTAAAAAATGTCGACTAAAAAAAAATCATCGAATTTCACATTCTACACAAAGGAAAAAGTACTCTGAAAACAATTATATATACACATATACAAAAGTCTGATCGTATTTTCAAATATGAGCAAGGAAAGTTGTGTGAGTGTACCACACCAGATTTTTTTAAATTGCCATTGGAGAGAAAAAAGCTACTTTTTGATATTGCACTATTTTTTTATTGAATTAAATGGAAGAAACATGATACTTCCACATGTTTTAAATATAAATAAAATGTACTTATATATAAGGGAAGCACAATAGTGAGCGAACGCGCAAACACTGGCATCACAGGGGGAGAAATTAGAGCGCACTTGGACTTTTTTTGGACAATTTTTTTTCTGAAAGTGATTCAGATAATCGGCGATTTGGATAGTCGGAGTTCGGATAATTGGAGTTCTACTGTATTTGATTGACGACAGTGCTATCATTGTCTATCATTCGACAAAGCAGGTAGTGCTATCCCTTTCTACTCCCGCAACTTAGCCAGATCGTTTGTTAACAATGTAGACTAGAAATATAATTATTCAACAAAATATTTGATCTCAATTATGAAAGTTTAATGAATCATTAAAAATTTAATTTCTTTACGAATAAAATATAATTGATTATTCTTAACAAGAATGAATAGTCTGTATAGTTATTTATCAGCTCTATCAACTGGCATGAGTCTCCTTACTGAGAAACTAATGGGGGGTCCACCCCATCCTTGAGAAATGGACTTTGTAACCTCCTTCTCGTGCATGAAATAGGTAGGTAGCGCAGTTCATAAAAAGAACACATAGTCGAGATATTTCATATGTAGAACAGCTGTTTTGACGACTTTAAAAAATGTCGACTAAAAAAAATCATCGAATTTCACATTCTACACAAAGGAAAAAGTACTCTGAAAACAATTATATATACACATATACAAAAGTCTGATCGTATTTTCAAATATGAGCAAGGAAAGTTGTGTGAGTGTACCACACCAGATTTTTTTAAATTGCCATTGGAGAGAAAAAAGCTACTTTTTGATATTGCACTATTTTTTTATTGAATTAAATGGAAGAAACATGATATTTTCACATGTTTTAAATATAAATATAATGTACTTATATACAAGGGAAGCACAATAGTGAGCGAACGCGCAAACACTGGCATCACAGGGGGAGAAATTATAGCGCACTTGGACTTTTGGACAAATTTTTTTCTGAAAGTGATTCAGATAATCGGCGATTTGGATAGTCGGAGTTCGGATAATTGGAGTTCTACTGTATTTGATTGACGACAGTGCTATCATTGTCTATCATTCGACAAAGCAGGTAGTGCTATCCCTTTCTACTCCCGCAACTTAGCCAGATCGTTTGTTAACAATGTAGACTAGAAATATAATTATTCAACAAAATATTTGATCTCAATTATGAAAGTTTAATGAATCATTAAAAATTTAATTTCTTTACGAATAAAATATAATTGATTATTCTTAACAAGAATGAATAGTTGATATTATGTTGGATATACCGGTATCAGCTATCCTCTATAGATGGCAGTGGTAAGGCAGAGTATCGGCAACGCTGTTCTCCTATCTTTTTAATTTCTCCTATAACTTCTTGCTTAATAAAATAAAATTGATTATTCTAAACGAGAATGAACAGTTAATATTACATCAATAAACCTGTATCAGCTACCGTCTATGGAAGGCATTGACAAGACAAAGGATCGGCAACGGTTTTCTCTTATCTTTCCTTACTGCTATTATAACGTGGACCTCACTATAGTTCAACTCTCTCAGATTAAATTTATTAGTTATTGCTATCTATTCGTATTTAGTCATCAATTTAATTTCCTGTAGATTTTAATTATCGTTGCCCACAGGTTTTCAGTTTCCACGTTTCTAGTAGTAAATGAATAATCTATTCAGGCCCGGTTGTACAAAAGCCTGTTGAATTATAATCATGATTAAATTAGGACCAATAGAACAAATCAGAAAAACCCTTCTCTGATTGGTTCTCGCGGCATCCAATCATGATTAAAATCTAACAGGCAATTCATGCAACCGGGCCCTATTGTTATTAATAACTAGCAGGTAACCCGAGCTCCGCAAGGGTCTGTTTTAAAACTTGACAAACTAAAAACTTGACGTAATGAAGTCTTGAAAATAGCCTTTAACCATCCTCGGTTAATTAAGAATATTTATGAAAAATTACACTTCAAGAGTAGTCAATTTCTGCAAAATGTCAAGTTAATCTGTTGAGTAGTTCAGACGTGATGATGCGTCAATAGTTATTTGTGCAACTAGTGCGCAAAGTGACAGTTTGCTGCACCGAAAGAAACGTTTACGCCCGAGCCGTAGGCGAGGGCGGAATGGTTTCTTGAGTGCAGCAGAGGAACTTTGCGCACGTATTTCACATTAAGTTTTTCCTACAGTTACCATTGAATATGAAAAGTGGGTAATTATTGGTAAAATTGCCTGAAATCCATCAAATGTTTTCTGTGTAATTTTATTATTGATAAAAACCTTAATCCTAAAATCCTAAAGTCCTCGTTGTCCTTGGTTATAATATATCATGAATAATAATTAGCGCGTTGTGCTTGTTGCACCTCTGCTCACTATAGCAGCCACAGCAGTCACTGTTACCAACTTCATTTTGATTTTGCTGCACTGTTGCTCCATATAACCTACTAAGTATTTTGCGTTGCCATGTTGCAAATCTGGAGTGCAGAAAAATTTTTCCCGCACTAGAGCGGAAAAGTGATTCTTTGCGTTCTGTAATCAGTGCAGCAATGGCCACTTTTCAACGTAACTGTAGGAAACATAATTTTCCTATACCGTAAGTGTATAAGATAGTTCTTTCCTTTATTATAGTATAGATTAACCAGTGCATTATTAGATCCTTATTGAATCACTGTTATTAATGTATTGGTAGCTAGGCTACATAACTTCAAACTGTAAAATAACTTATTTCAACATCAGTGACAATATAGTACTTTATGTAACAAGTCCGGTAACGATAATTTACCGCATAAGTATGATTGTTTCTGCCCGAAACGTAGTTGAGTACATAATATTGTACATAACTTGTACGGTAACGTATTTACCGCATTCGTATGATAATTCTGCCCTCAACTACGTTCGGGCAGAAACAATCATACTTATGCGGTAAATTATCGTTACCGTACAAGTTATGTACAATATTTTTGTCATACTTATCTGAGAAAGAATAATATTGCTGAGAAACAGAAACTATTACCTGCTGCTGCACGAGCTACTGCATTCTATAAACATGACCTAGCCCGTAGTGCCTAGTTCATGACAGACAGACCCTTCGAGCTCAAATAAAATAATAAAGGTCAAAATTATAAGGTTCCAGATGAGTTCTTATAACTTGATACTCCTTAAATGAGTTCTTTAATTATTTGAGTTAGTATATTAATTACTCAGATATTATTAGGACTCAGTAGAGTCCTAACATACGCGACTGTAAAGAGAGCATATGATCTCTTTACAGTACAGTATGGATGCTGTAATGAAAATCACATGTTTTCTTGTTCTGCAAACAGCTGTTTACCAGCTCGATTTAATGCATGGAAAACAGCTGCAATTAAGTAAGTATGACAAATCATTTACTGTCAGCAGTATAGTTATTTGTGCAACTAGTGCGCAAAGTGACAGTTTGCTGCACCGAAAGAAACGTTTACGCCCGAGCCGTAGGCGAGGGCGGAATGGTTTCTTGAGTGCAGCAGAGGAACTTTGCGCACGTATATCACATTAAGTTTTTCCTACAGTTACCATTGAATATGAAAAGTGGGTAATTATTGGTAAAATTGCCTGAAATGCGTCAAATGTTTTTCTGTGTAATTTTATTATTGATAAAAACCTTAATCCTGAAATCCTAAAGTCCTCGTTGTCGTTGGTTATAATATATAATGAATAATAATTAGCGCGTTGTGCTTGGTTGCACCTCTGCTCACTATAGCAGCCACAGCAGTCACTGTTACCAACTTCATTTTGATTTTGCTGCACTATTGCTCCATATAACCTACTAAGTATTTTGCGTTGCCATGTTGCAAATCTGGAGTGCAGAAAAATTTTTCCCGCACTAGAGCGGAAAAGTGATTCTTTGCGTTCTGTAATCAGTGCAGCAATGGCCACTTTTCAACGTAACTGTAGGAAAAAAATAATTCACTGTTATTGGTGTTGTTTTATCTGAATTTGATAGTTTTTTTCGGAATTGTTTAATTTAATTATTATTTAAATTGAAATTTATTCACAGGAATGCAAGGGACTCCTATACCTGCGGGGTCCAAACTTGGTATTCCTCTCAATGAGACGTTACTACCTCAGGTTGGTCAATAAATTTACAGAATATAAGAATAATTTTAATGAATATAAAATTAAAAAAAAAAAATGAATCCATACGAAATTACTTTATCCATTTTTCGTGTTTTGTGAAGGTGGTCTTGTCAAAGATTATGCATATTAAATGGAAACGACTTGATATTAGCAAAACCGCTGGTTTATTGAAACAATAGTGAGTTGTGTTTTTTCTGGTTCTAAATTTTGTCAAATTACGCAAAAATGTTCCAATTAATTAATGGTGATTTGAGTGTGATATTTTTGTTTTTTATTCTGTTTTCAACTGTCAAAATGTAAAATTCTTAGTTTTCGTTGTTTTTTAGTGAAAATGGACTAAATTTTAGAAAAGTGAAACCATAACCCTTTTTCGGACTTGTTATCTAATTTGGGAAAGAAATAGTACAAGGATTATCCTTAGTTTTTCTCTCCCAATCAGTGCTACTTTGTAGAAATTATAAATAAATAAAAAACAAAAAAAATTTCAGGTGATAGAGTCAGGTCCACGTTATAATGGCAGTGTCTAATTAGCAATGGTATTGCTATCCTTGTCTATCATTCAAAAAAGCGGATAGTGCTATCTGTTTCTCGCTTTGCTCTGTTGCCAGATCAAAATATTTTTTTTAAATTAACAGAGTATTTAATTTCAATTAAGAAAATTCATCATGAGATTATTAAAACATATAATTTCTTGCTTAATAAAATATAATTGATTATTATAAACGAGAATGAACAGTTAATATTACATCAGTAAACCTGTATCAACTACCATCTATAGAAGGCATTGACAAGACAGATGATCAGCAACGTTGTTTTCCAATCTTTCTCCACTGCCATTATAACGTGGACCTCACTATAGTTCTGGTTGTTACACTATTATTGATCTCTCAGCAAATTCACAAAATTTTTGTCAGTCATCTCTAGAAAACTGAGAGCTTTTGAACATCGTGTGTGGATGAAGCCCTACGATTGGTCGATGAAGGCTCAGCTCTACTGCCATTGGCTGATACTAGACACGCCCATCTATTGGTCATAAGGACCGTTAAACAACAACAGATGAAGAGAAACTACTTAGTATGTGGTAGGACACGCAGAACGGTTCTCATTTGGAATACTTGGGCGTGTCTTGTCTCGACCAATGGCAGTAGAGCTCAGTCTCTATTGGCCAACAGCAATAGAATGGCTTCAGCGACAACTACACAGTTATACTAGAGCTACATTTTACATTTCAATTTTAATAGGATACTTTTGCAGTTTCCGACTCTCCTACATGGAAGTGAGAATTAGATTCACACACGTAGAATGGACAGTCGAATTCAAGCTGCAGAAATGAGGTTTCCAATGAGTGTATTTGGCTGCACTAGAGTTGATAGAATCAGAAGTACTGATATTTTATCAGTTGCTCCTCTGCATGAAAGAATAACACAAAATAGACGCAACTGGTGCAGTCATTTGGATAGAATGCCACCTAGAAGAATGCCCCTTGAATTCTAAAACTATAGACCTACTGGAAAAAGAGATGTAGGGAGGCCAAGAAAGAGATGGGGACCGGAACAGGTTAATTAATAAACCTAATCCCTGTAGTGAAGATAATGAGATGAATTTAATAGGATTTCGGGTAATTTCTTGAAAATTGAGAATGAAAAACATGTCGTTTATAAATACCTGTACTTCCAAACACAACACTCTCTTTCTATCTTTGACTAAAAATTGAAATCGACAGTCATTTCTTACTCTATTTTCAGATTTCGTCTTGAATTTTCAATGCATGAGTTGCATTGTGAACATTTATTATTAATTCATTCAGTTGTAGAACTCACGCATTAGTACACTTAGGGCCGGTTTCCGAGCTCGGGATTTAGCTGAGTTCTAGACTTTAAACAGCTGGAGTCAGAAAATTGGCTTTCCGAAACGGGGCGTAGTCGTAGTTTTACGATAATCTTTATTTTCTTATTTATATAATTGAAAACGTTTTTCCTTGACGGAATGAAACATCCTAAATAATTCAAAATTGCTGAAACTCATCATCATCATCTCACTTCAGGGATTAGGTTTCTGAATGAAGATGATGATGATGAGTTCAGCAATTCGTCTGCAAGTAAAGGGGGGTTTGACTGATGCCATTGGCATAAACAAGGGGTTAGACAAGGTTGTTGTATATCGCCGACTTTATTTAATATTATGTTGACGACATGTTACGCACATGGAAAACTCTAGTGGACTCAGGTTTACAGCTCTCAACCCATAGTTTTGTAAATTCAATTATGTATGCAGACGACTTAGTAATAATTCAGAGAAATGAAGATTCCTTACAAAAATCAGTTTTCATGTAGACAGAGTTGCTGAAAATTACAATTTGAGAATATCAGTTATGAAAACCAAATCAATGGCATTCAAAGGAAAATATCCAATAAGAACCAAAATAGAATTGAACGGAAAATTATAGAACAAGTGAAAAATTTCAACTATCTTGGTAATGATGTAACATTTATGATACAGATATTGATGTATACAATAAAATTTCAAAGTTTCAGAAAATATGTTCAGAATAAATCAAGACAAGAAACCAGAATAAAGTTCTATAATACCATTGCAGTTCCGACTCTCCTATATGGAAGTGAGAATTGGATTCACACACGTAGAATGAACAGTCGAATTCAAGCTGCAGAAATGAGGTTTCTAAGGAGTGTATTTGGCTGCACTAGAGTTGATAGAAACAGAAATAATGACATAAGACAGGGTTTATTGGTTGCTCCTCTACATGAAAGAATTATTCAAAATAGACGCAACTGGTGCAGTCATTTGGATAGAAAGCCACCTGGAAGAATTCCCGTTGTAGTCCAAAACTATAGACCTACAGGAAAATTGCTGAAACTCTACACTATTTTCTCTTGTTTTCAATTTTTCTAATTTTTCGAAATTCAATTGAACGTGGACTGCGACTATGCCCCGTTTCGGAAAGCCAATTTTCTGACTCCAGCTGTTAAAAGTCTAGGTCTAGAACTTAGCTAAATCCCGAGCTCGAAAACCTGTCCTTATAGACTCATCTATATATCCATAACTCATTATCACACATAATCAATAAATTCATTTGTTTCTGCCCGATCATAGTCATGAACATAATTTACACCAATATGAACAAGTGAACAAAATAATATTCTACTTTCAATACTTTAATTACTATCAATACTTTAATTACTATCAATACTTCCCGTACCGTACCTACTATTTAACGATCCTGTAGTCGCGCCCTACTCAATCACACGAGCAGTCGCGTGTTGTATTTTGTACAACATCCAATTTCCCAAGTGTTATGTACTCTGTTTATTGTCAAAACATATTAATTAATTGTATAATTACTCTCCCATCTTCTTGGATTATTTTACGCTTATGAACATTTGGATGATTACCATTCCAAAAGGTACATCAAGCAAAGCCATCAATTCTGTGTTATTGGTTCGTTTACAGTCCCCGTATACAGTCTTTCCCTATCTTAATGCACAGTGCAAATTATGCACTGTGGCGACTAAATGGCACCTAAAGACTGAACCATTGCTCGGTTGATACTGCAACTCAGTGGAGTGATGGGGAGAAAGTTTTGGAATGCATAGGTGATTCATTCACTGACACCACCCCATTCAATAGTTTTTTGCAGCAAAAAAACTGACACTGTTGTAATTTTTACAACAGCGCGACTGCCGGAAAGTTAAAAAAAGAAACAGAGAGGCCCGGTTGCACAAAAGCCGGTTGAATTTTAACCGTGACTAATTCCACGAGAACCAATAAGAGAGGGCGTTTTTGAAAAGACGGACGCTCTGATTGGTTTTCGTGTAATTGATCACGGTTAAAATTTAACCGGCTTTTGTGCAACAGGCACTGAGAATCATAAAGTTCAATTTAGGATAAATAATGATTTTATGAATGAATGCAGAACTAAATAAACCTCTATCTTAATTGGAAAAATTTCTCTGATTGGCAGTACCTGAAGCGATTAGGCTACAAAACAAGCCTAGTTGGGAAGTGGCACGTGGGTTGTTATAGGGAAGACCTATTGCCAAATCACCGTGGATTCGATTCTTTCTTCGGATACTACAATGGATATATCGGGTACTACGATGGAATGCATGTTGATGAGTCTACGGTAAGAGATATTCAATATATTCTTATGAATTATATCATGGAGAAAATATAGCATGAGAAGATATACCATTGTTTGTAGAATTCATTCAAAGTTTGTAAGTCTGGTATCAAATTATGGTGCTGTGTATCAAGTTGATATGATACTGTATCATATATGTAGAATGCATTCAAAGTTTGTAAGTTTGGTATCAAATTATGGTGCTGTGTATCAAGTTGATATGATACTGTATCATATATGTAGAATGCATTCAAAGTTTGTAAGTTTGGTATCAAATTATGGTGCTGTGTATCAAGTTGATATGATACTGTATCATATATTATGTAGAATGCATTCAAAGTTTGTAAGTTTGGTATCAAATTATGGTGCTGTGTATCAAGTTGATATGATACTGTATCATATATTATGTAGAATGCATTCAAGTTTGTAAGTTTGGTATCTAATTATGGTGCTGCTGTGTATCAAGTTGAGATTATACTGTATCATATATGTAGAATGCATTCAAAGTTTGTAAGTTTGGTATCAAATTATGGTGCTGTGTATCAAGTTGATTTGATGTTGTATCATATAATGTAGAGTGCATTCAAAGTTTGTAAGTTTGGTATCAAATTACGGTGCTGTGTATCAAGTTGATATGATACTGTATCAAATATGTAGAATTCATTCAAAGTTTGTAAGTTTGGTATCAAATTATGGTGCTGTGTATCAAGTTGATATGATACTGTATCATATATGTAGAATGCATTCAAAGTTTGTAAGTTTGGTATCAAATTATGGTGCTGTGTATCAAGTTGATATGATACTGTATCATATATTATGTAGAATGCATTCAAAGTTTGTAAGTTTGGTATCTAATTATGGTGCTGCTGTGTATCAAGTGAGATTATACTGTATCATATATGTAGAATGCATTCAAAGTTTGTAAGTTTGTTATCAAATTATGGTGCTGTGTATCAAGTTGATATGATACTGTATCATATGTAGAATGCATTCAAAGTTTGTATGTTTGGTATCAAATTATGGTGCTGTGTATAAAGTTTATATGACACTGTATCATATTAAGTTGGTACAGTATCATGTATGGCGATACAGTATCTTGTGTGGTGATACAGTATCATTTTGTGTTGATACCGTATCATTTATGTTGATATCATAGAGAAAAGATAGCATAAGAAGATATACCATGGTATAGGTCGTTTATGTTCCAAGTTCCAATCCAATTTTTTGTTAATTCAAGCCAATTTCTGACGATAGAGAAGAAGATAAACAAGATATACCTTGGTATATGGGTCGTTTAAGTTCCAAATTCCGATCCAATTTTTTGTCAACTCAAGCCGGTTACTGTCGATTATTACTGTCTTGGCCTGGTGAGAACGGCACAGTATGAGAGACTTATAAGTATGAGGTTCACATTATAATGACAGTGGAGAAAGATAGGGGAACAGTGTTTCTGATTCTCTGCCTTGCCACTGCCTTCAAAAAAAGATAGCTGATACCAGTACATCTGCTGTAATATTAACTGTTCATTTCGCTTGAAATGATCAATTATTTTTTATTCATAAAGAAGATATATGTTTCAATGATTAGATATTACATTTTCATGATTGAGTTTGAATATTTTGTTAATTAATTATGTTTCTACATTGTTGAAAAACGATCTGGCAACTTTGCGGACGTAGAACAGGACAGCGTTATCTGCTTTGTCGAATGATAGACAAGGAGAGCAACTCCAAAGTTAAACAATTACTTACATTATAACGTGGACTTCACTATAGACAAAATACAAAGGCATTCCTTGTGTTACTTTTTCTTCCAAGTTTGGGTGATGTCACAGTCCTAAAAGTAGGTTAGGGTATGTTTATTTGGCAAATTTTCAGTGCTAACACTTACAATCATAATCCTATTATATTGAGCGAGCAATTTCTCTATATCTGTTTATATTTTTCAATTTTTATATCTGGTTATTTATGTTCAATGGATCTCGAAAACGGCTTTAACGATTTTCACGAAATTTGGAATTTAGTAGGTTTATGATATCAAAATTCGATTGCACTAGGTCTCATCCCTGGGAAAACTCGCTGAAGGACATGAAAAGGATAATTCATCCTCGGAAAAACAGATGATGATTTCGTCGTCTGTCGATAACAGAAGATGCATGTGCTTGTGTGGGAGATCAGCTGTGTAATCAATTGACTTACCGTATCTTATTGCGAGAAATCTAGAAATTTCAATTGACTCGATTAAAATACAGTAATCTGATTTGTTGACATGAGATGGTATATATCATAATATTCAAAGTTAATAATTATTTTACAGTTCTAAGTGATTAGTGAGTGTTATTTTGTTATTCAATTTGGTATGTAAACAATCTAAATTAGAACTTTTAATGTTTTGAAATATATTTGGACTGAAAATTTCATCTGAATTCAAGTGTATGGAACAAAACCTACTTTTTGGAATATTTATTGACCAAACGAAGTGAGTTCTAAGATTCAAGTCGACGGTTCGGCATTTCTCTTAATGTTTAAATGTTCGAATGTTTAAATGTTTATGTTGCGCATTTACGGCGAAACGCGGTTATAGATTTTCATGAAATTTGACAGGTATGTTCCTTTTTTAATTGCGCGTCGACGTATATACAAGGTTTTTGGAAATTTTGCATTTCAAGGATAATATAAAAGGAAAAAGGAGCCTCCTTCATACGCCAATATTAGAGTGAAAATCAGACTATAGAATTATTCATCATAAATCAGCTGACAAGTGATTACACAGATGTGAGGAGAAGCCAGTCTATTGCTGTATTTCCATAAGGTCTATAGTTTCAATCAGGTACTTGTGGATGAGAATACTGCGTGAGGTCTACTGTTCACAGAACTACTAGTACTGTATAAATAAAAATTCGGGGAAGAAATAGTTTTGGGCTGTGCCTGTTAGTCCTTCCCCAATCATTTTAAAGGATTGAGTTCTGTTTATCAATAAATAAATAACGAGCAAAGCCCGGTGCCCCGATATTTAATTAATGATGAATTATTATTTATTTTTATTACTTATCATATTAAATTAATTGTTATCTATTATTTTTATTAATATTTAATTATTAATAATTAATTAAACTTTAATTTTGCAGGGCATAGGAGGTCTGGACGCACGCAGGGGGATTCACCAGCCTGGCATGAATTAGTGGGCAATTACGCGACGCATGTGCTGACGTCAGAGGCCACTGACGTCATCGCTCGCCACAACCAATCAGAGCCGCTGTTTCTGGAGGTATCCCATCTGGCTCCCCATTCAGGAAACAGGGGAGCAAGGCTACAGGTGGCTAATCTAGAACGGACCAATCACGAGTTCGCTTACATCCAGGATAATAGTCGCAGATTGTATGCAGGTCACACCTACTTTTAATGCGATTTTTCTTCTTTATCATCCTAATCTTCTTCTCCCCCTTCTCCTTCTCCTTCTTCTCCTTCTTCTTCTCCTTCTTCTCCTTCTTCTTCTTCTTCTCCTTCACCTTCTCCTTCTTCTCCCTCTCCCTCTCCCTCTTCTTCTCCTTCTCCTTCCCCTTCTCCTTCTCCTCCTCCTCCTCCTCCTTCTTCTTCTTTTTCTGATGTTTCTTCTTCTCGTCCTTCTTCTTCTTCTTCTTCTTCTTCTTCTTCTTCTCTTCTTCTTCTTCTTCTTCTTCTTCTTCTTCTTCTTCTTCTTCTTCTTCTTCTTCTTCTTCTTCTTCTTCTTCTTCTTCTTTTTCTTCTGAAGTAAAAAATGGTCAGAAGTTTTTTCTCTTCTCCTCATCTTCCTCATGCTCCTTCTACCCCTCTCCCAACACTCCTGAGAGTTTGAGTGATTTTAATATTTTTGACCATTTTTCAATTCATGGATTTCATGAAAAATGCAAATCTCCCATATTTGTTTGATATTCGGGATATGCATAGAGGTTGACCTAACAAGTGTCATGCTATAATATGAGACTTTTCGCTACAATACAGAGTGAGTTATTCACTTAAATTTAAAATATTTTTTTTTTCAGGTATGGTAAAAGAACTGGACAATTCAGTTGGAGATATCATAGTTGCCCTGGACAAAGCCAAGATGCTGGAGGACTCGATTATTGTGTTCTTGTCGGACAACGGGGCTCCAACTGTTGAAACGGTATGGTCAACTGCCAATAGTGGTTCAAACTGGCCTCTTAGAGGGGTAAGTATCACTGATGAATCCATTAATTAATAATTATTCAATTAATCCAATTAACAGAACTAATTTGAAGCTATCACATGTCTCTCGAATAGAACTTCTTCTAGTCGTGACCCTATTTTTTACTTTCCTTGTCCTATTAACATAGGTAAGGAAAGTAATGATTGAATGAAAAAAGACTAAGAAATTGTCAAAAAACCACTGATTTATTGATAATTAGAAAGACCGGTTTCGGTTATTACACCATTGTCAATCTCTGATAAACTGTTTTGACAATTTCTTAGTCTTCTTTCATTCAATATGAATAATTACCACAATATTAACTTCTCAACTACACAAAAAGTGAAAGTAATGATTTCCAAAAAAATTTAAGGTACCCTAATTTCATGTTTTCTATACGTTTCAAGGTCCCCTGAGTCCAAAAACATGATTTTTGTGTGTTGGTCTGTGTGTGTGTGTGTGTGGTGTGTGTGTGTGTGTGTGTGTGGTGTGTGTGTGTGTGTGTGTGTGTGTGTGTCTGTGAACACGATAACTCCATTCCTAATAAACCATTTTAAACTTAAGGTCTTATACCATGAGGATCCAACAATAAGGAATTCAATAAAATTCAATTCAAAATGGCGGAAAAAATGGCGGATAATGGCTAAAAAACCATGTTTTTCACGGTTTTCTCGAAAATGGCTCTAACGATTTTCTTCAAATTTATACCATGGATAGCTATTTATAAGCCTTATCAACTGACATGAGTCTCATTTCTGGGAAAATTGCAGGAGCTCCGTAATATTCCTGATAAGAATGAATTTTGTTAAATTTCTATCACTATTTTCTCAAAAATGACTTGACCGATTTTTTCTGACGTTAGTCGTGACCCTGAGTCCCAGGGACCCGCTTCTTTCATATTGAATATTTCAATATATTTTTAAGATAAAATGTTATTATATGATTTAAATATGTTCAAGGGTTATTGATGAACGCATTGAGCACTTAGGTAAAGCAGAAATTGATCTTTACTATGATTATAAAAATTAATTTGTGAAACCTTGCACTTCTAAGGTAGTGAGAAGTAACGTTTAGTTATTATTTTATATAAAGTGAACAAAAAATTATAGTGATGAATACTATGATGGATCTTACATGCAACACCACTAGAAAGATAGGAAAAGAATTGGAAGGTCTTAGTTCACTCCTAGGGTAGTTTTTATCCTACCCTCAATTTCATGTTGCACAACCTTTGCAAGACTTATGAAATTATAGTGATGAATACTATTATAAATCCTAAAACCTACATGAAACAATACTAGAAATATTAAAAATATATAAGGTCTCATAAAGTTCACTTTTAGGGGAGGTTTAGTATTCCTGGGATCACCTGAAGTTCATTGGTTTCACTATCATCCCACTCAGGGTCAGTATTCTTATCTTGAACTATGAATTCATTTTTAGCTTCACTAATGTCATTGAAATAGAGATCTAGAAGTAAATTTGTACATTCTTCGAAGTCTCTATTCAAAATAAACATATTTACTGCTTGAATCCAATCACTATTGCATACAAATGCGCATTTGAATAGAACGAAAAAAGTTACGTTAGTCGTGACCCTTGGGTCCCTGGGACCCAGAAACGTCATTTCACGAAAACAAGTCACAGAGCACTAACACTCTACATCAAGTTTAAGTGTCTACTGACATGAACTTACATGGGTCACAATAGACAGTAAAGCAAACGGAAGCAAAATTATAACTAAAACAAAAATTGCCCGGGTCCCTGGGACCCTACGGGGCGTAGTCGCAGTCATTGTCATAGTCACGTTTGAATTAATTTTCGAAAAATTAGAAAATTGAACACAAAATAAAATAAAGAGAAAATAGTGTAAAGTTTCAGCTATTATGAATTATTTAGAAGTGTCTAATTTCGTCAAGGAAAACGTTTCCAATTATAGAAATGAGAAAATAAAAACTACGACTACTGTTATAAAAGCTGCGACTACGCCCCGTTTTGGAAATCCATTTTTTGACTCCAGCTGTTTAAAGTCTAGGACTTAGCTAAATCCCGAGCTCCGAAACCGGTTCTATGAGTTTTCTGGAAACTCCTAGTTGAATCTACCTAGAATTAGCATATAATAAAAAAAAAATCCAATTAAATTGTTGTAATATCTAGAACTAATGGCTAATTGCTATTGCTAACCACTAGTTTCTAGTTTCTATTGAATCAACCCATAATACTAACTAAAATCGAACAAAAGTTGAAAAAGTTCCAGAGCCGGAGACAAAAAGTTATTTTCAAAATAACCACCTGTTGCATGTGAATGGATGGGTGACTTGTATCAGAAACGATGGAGTGGGGAAAGCTTCGAATTGGCCACTTGTTGAATAACTGAGTATTTGGGACTTGGACCCGAAGTCCAATCAAGTGTACAAAATTAAGAGGTCATTCACCCCAAAATCGTAAATTTCAAGGTCAGTTATACTGATTTTCAAGGGTAAAAACTGGAGCAAATCATAGATTAACTGGTCATTGACCCCATGTGTGATCATCGATCAGGCGGAACAACACAACGAGGGCGGAACTAAAGACAAATATCTGATTTTCAAAAAAAAAAAAACACCTGTAAACATTGGCGTATCAAGGGGGATATGGGGATGTATCCCCTCCCCGAAATTGAACCTGAATTTTTTTGTGGCTGAATCATCCGCAAAAATTAGCATCTAATACCATATTTTCGTTATATTGTACTAATATTAAGTCGAGAAATATATAAGGGACTAGCCGTCAGGCTCGCTTCGCTCGCCATTTCTGTCTAGCCAGGAGGCTCCGCCCCCTGGATTGTCCAAGAATGATATCAGCAGGCTCGCTTCGCTCGCCTGCATTTTTCATTTGTAGGACGATCATTTGTTAGGACGATCCAGTCGGGGGTCCAGACTAAACGTCTGGAACAACAGATATGGCGGGCGAAGCGAGCCTGACGGCTAGTAATATAATATTCCCAGGAATAGCTCTGATTGAAGTAGCAGTGCCCAATCAATTTTTCCTCGATAAATGCATTTCAATCTTCAACTTGGTGCCAACCTACCTATCAAAGTCAACTCAACTTAATGCCAACCTGACAAAATGTTTAATTTAGTTACCAGTTAACAACTGTTTCGATTCGAAGAGGAACTCTCTCTAGATTATAGTTCTATATTAACATATGGTATGGACATTTTCCAATTATAATTGAGAGAATAAGAAGAATATACATGCTAAAAGACGAACTTTAAACCATTAAAAATCACCGTTAGAGTTAAAATATTGCCAAAAGATTTCTTAGTGCGCCTCTAAAGGGCCAACTGAACATACCTACCATATTTGAACGTTTTTGGTTCGGTAGATTTTTAGTTCTGCGAGTGAGTGAGTCAGTCAGTCAGTCAGTGAGTGAGTGCCATTTCGCTTTTATATATATATATATAATATATATATATATATAATTATATATATGAGAGAATAGCACTGCAATAGCAATGATAATAATGAGCTATTTTCTTATAGACAGTGACGAGAGGTCTAGTGCGTAGGGACTAGATAACAGGGGATAGAGAAACTACAGATAGCATTTCAAAGTTAGATCAATTTTTACCATCTACTATTATAAAGAAATTCAATACAGCTTATATTGCTCTAGTTGATTATCGTTCATTCAGAAGCTCCAGCAGTTTCTTCTAGAGAGTAAATACCCTCGAAAATTTCAGTTATGATGAACGGGCGTAGTTTCTACCGTGGACAGGAGGGACACATCCTTCTAATATTTGCAAAAAAAAGTTCTATCCCCCCAAAAAAACAATGTGAGTTTGAATACTCAAGTGAAAATCTAGTGAATTTGAAAAAAATTGTCAATAAAGTTAAAATCAAGCCTATAAAGTTGGTTGAAATAGTGCTTTATTGGAGCCAAAATTTAAGCATTCTAGCTTGTTAACATAATAATAATGAGTAGGCCTTCTATAGAATCACTATTTTTTTCAAACAATTGAATGACAAATAAAATTATATTTCATTTTGATGTATTTGTTATTCAATCAAAAACCAATAGGCCTATGAAATTAAATCGAAATAATAAGTAGTAAAAAAGTCTAATAATAAATAGTAAGTCTACTCATCACCAAAAAAACTTGAATGGAATGTTTGTTTTCAAGTGGAAACTGCTCAAAATCGCACCAAATTGGAGGTATATTTTCAAAATTTTCCGGGGGGGGGAACCCCGGACCCCGGGCCCATACCCCCTCACCCACCGGTGTCACCCTCAAAGTTCAAGTGCTTTCTATTCCAATGCTATGATCCCCCCCCGAAATGTTTTCCTGGCTACGCCACTGCCTGTAAAAAATGACTAGAATTTTCTTTTCAAAATCTGCGAAAAACAGAAAATCGTCAATTCCAAGGTCAGGCTTTTTACAAGGTGTCAGGCTCAAATCACACGTACGCGACTCAGGTCGAGAAGAGACTCGACTCTAGTCGAGAGCATGAGTGTTTTCAAATGGTGACAGTCGAGTAGACTAGAATCGACTGGTCTGAGTGAAAACACATGCTCTCAACTAGAGTCGAGTCTCTTCTCGACCTGAGTCGCGTAAGTGTGAGTTGAGCCTTAGGGCCGGTTTCCGAGCTCGGGATTTAGCTAAGTCCTAGACTTTAAACAGCTGGAGTCAGAAAATTGGTTTTTCAAAACGGGGCGTAGTCGCAGTCATAGTCATAGTCACGTTTGAATTAAATTTCGAAAAACTAGAAAATTGAACACAAAATACAATAGAGAGAGAATAGTGTAAAGTTTCAGCTATTTTGAAGTATTTGAGAATGTCTAATTTCGTCAAGGAAAAACGTTTCCAATTATAGAAATGAGAAAATAAAAACTACGACTACTGTTATAAAAGCTGCGACTACGCCCCGTTTTGGAAAGCCAATTTTCTGACTCCAGCTGTTTAAAGTCTACGACTTAGCTAAATCCCGAGCTCGGAAACCGGCCCTTAGTGTCCAATGTTCATACAAGTGAACAAAATTAAGAGGTCATCCCTCCAAAAAACACACAAAACCTCGAATTTCTAGATTAAATTCTGATTCTCATCGGTTTTTCTAGTTTTCGGCTGAAAATCACTTGAATTATTTCGTTCAGGAAATTATGTACTTCGTTACTTTTTCAGGAAAAGGCATCACTACACGAAGGAGGTATCCGAACCGTTGGAGCTATTTGGAGTACTCGAATCGCAAGATCTTCTAAAATTTATAACGAAAATTTTCATCTGGTAGATTGGCTCCCTACTTTATATGCGGCTGCAGGTAAATTATTGAATTTTCCACCAATCTATATATATATATATATATATATAAAAGCGAAATGGCACTCACTCACTGACTGACTCACTCACTCACTCACTCACTCACTCACTCGCATAACTAAAAATCTACCGGACCAAAAACGTTCAAATTTGGTAGGTATGTTCAGTTGGCCTTTAGAGGCGCACTAAGAAATCTTTTGGCAATATTTTAACTCTAAGGGTTGTTTTTAAGGGTTTAAAGTTCGTCTTTTAGCATGTATATTCTTCTTCTCCCAATCTCTCAATTATAATTGAAATTTCCATATCATATGTTACTATAGAACTATAATCTAGATAGAGTACCTCTTCGAAACAGTTGTTAACTGGCAACTAAATTAATAATTTTGTCAGGTTGGCATTAAGTTGAGTTGTCTTTGTTAGGTTGGCACCAAGTTGAAGATTTAAATGAATTTATCGCGGAAAAATTGATTGGGCACTGCTACTTCAATCCTGGGAATATTATATTACTAGCAGTCAGGTTCGCTTCGCTCGCCATATCCGTTTAGTCTGGACCCCCGACTGGATTGTCCTAACATATGATAAAAATGCAGGCGAGCGAAGCGAGCCTGCTGATCTCATTCTTGGACGATCCAGCCGGGGGTCCAGGGGGCGGAGCCCCCTGGCTAGACGGATATGGCGAGCGAAGCGAGCCTGACGGCTAGTAATACTATAAAAATACACAGTTATTGAATAAATTCCTATTTATTCACATTCATTGAAACATCAATATAGCCTATTATTGTTCCTTTCGTCAAGTGCTAGCATTCCAGAGAGTTTGAGCGATTTTAATTTTTGACCAAAAGCAGTGAGGTCTATGTTTCAAGTCGGATTTTCTTTTGTCTGTATATATATGTAACGCATTTACGGCCACACGTGTTTATAGAATTCAATGAGATTTGGCAGGAATATTGCTTTTTCAACTGCGCGTCGATGTATATACAAGGTTTATTGAAATTATGCATTTTAAGGATAATATGAAAAGAAAAGAAATTCCTCCATACTACGATATCACTATATACACCCAGGCGTGTGTTAATGAGAAGGATATTTTATCATTTTGATATTTTATATCCTTCTAAAAGAGTCTACAATTATTTGGTGAAACACCGCCGATTTATGAAGTTACATCATTATTATTATATTACCGTTGTAATGGAAGCAATTGAAAGTAGTGTTATTGAAATTAGTGGAAATTAGAACGTAATATTTTATTTGCTGGCTGCCTAGCATAGGCTATGGAGAGCTTGCATTTTTTCAACCGATGGACGAGGTGAGGATCTTTCTCAGGGTTGGGAACTGCCTAGCTTGCATCCCAGCCTGGGAAAGATAGTTTCCATCCACAGTTTCCGGCTCTTCTTCCCCCCTGCCGTAGTCTAGTTTTCCACGTGCAGGCCTAGGAAGAGTCGGACCTGAGACAAAAATTGCATTCTTTCCGTGCACTCTTGTTTTAACCGTTGAAGCGAACACAGCGCGCTCACACATCAATTCGTTTCGGGAGGTGGATTACCAAAATCATCGTTTAATGGATTTCTTCAGCGTCTTCATTATGGGTGAGTCCCGAATATTAATCCTACTCAAATTACAAGGGGCGATCGAACTTTATTTGCATAACGATAGGTTTTTTCTTGTTTATTTGTACCATTCCAAATCTCTTTCAATGTTTTTTTTTTGTATTAGGCTAGGCAGCCAGAGTAGAGTCAAAATTTATGTAAAAATTTGGTAGAGAAAATATTTAAATACAACAAATTTTCATAGAGTAAAAATTAGCTTTCTTTAACCACGTCTACCCTTTGGTAAAAACAGTTCATTAATATCTAAGCTACCCGAGAAATTACACCGTTATTCTAATTGCATTCTATATTTATTCTCATTGATTAATTATTTATACTTTGTGAAATTCGTCGAATAACTAGCATTATCGTCATTTAATGTAAATTAGTGTATACGCCAGTAAATATTGTAACATACATAAATAAAGAAATCTAATCTGATCTATACAGACGAGTGTTCTGAAAAAAGGTGCCCATAAGTCAGGGCGTCATTCCTCTCATCAAAAGAAGGAAAAAGTTCCAGTTAACTTTAGTCCGAAAATGCTTGGTTACCAAGTTATACAGAGTGAAAGATTTCGTCTGAATTTCAGTTTCCCTGCCGAAACGAAGCCCTACGGGTATTTGTTTGCTGTTAATTAAGATGTACAATTAAGCGAACTTTATGTAAAATGAACTGAGAAATTGAATAAAATCGTTTCCAGACCTGTAGCTACAGTAATTTTCAAGATATGTGACGAAATACGCGAAACTTGGTCCCGAAAAACAAGTTCCTTTAAGGTTTGAAGCAGATTTACTATGTTAAATGTACAATAAACACGGACAAATTTTTTACAGAACTTGTAGAAAATTCAATTTCGAAGAGAAAGATGTAGAATAAGTCTATAATAGACAAACGCAACCCTAAAAAAATAATCCTCAATAACATACAAAACGCATGAAAAATAGACATACGGTAATCTGTTAGGCTCTCGATTTTTCATGCGTTTTGTATGACTGCGATTAAGGATTATTTTTTTAAGGTTGCGTTTGTCTATTATAGACTTATCCTACATCTTTCTCTTCAAAATTGAATTTCCTACAAGTTCTGTAAAAAATTTGTCCGTGTTTATTCACATAGTAAATCTGCTTCAAACCTTGAAGGAACTTGTTTTTCGGGACCAAGTTTCGCGTATTTCGTCACATATCTTATTAATTATCATTAATTAGAACTTTTTTCTTCTTTTGATGAGTGGTATCACGACCTGACTTATGAGCACCTTTTTCAGAACACTCTGTATATCATCTACTCTGAAGATAGGATCAAACAAAATAATATATTCATATTCAATCAGCTGACAAGTTGATTATTCATTGCATTCATCATACAGATGTCTGGAGAACATTGGTTTATTATATTGTCATGGATAGTGACAAGCACCATATCGACAATAGTCATACGATAAAAGAGAAAACAAGATATTGATACACAAAACACAATAATTTTGTACATCATAACACAAATAACTTATATCTAAGACCATAAAACATTTATAACTAATGCAACGTATTCAATGGTCGAAGATACTTCGCCACTCATAAAAACATTTCTCTAATAGCCAACATTTTAGATTAGTCTTGAAAGAGTTTAGGGTTTGGGCAGCTTTTATATTCTGGGGTAAACAGTTAGGCTAAACACTTTTTCTTTTATTATGTTTTGAATATGTATTTATTGTATGGCAAATAAATGATTTGATTTTGCCAATGTAATTTTGGTTGTGCTCATACATGGTAACATCTCCCACACTGTGGGAATCCGTCTAAAAGTTTGACAACACAGATAATTGAGTCAGCCCCATGAGCCAATCATTTTCAGGTTATCGTTGAAGCTCAGGTTACCACTCGAATATCAACAACCACACATCTGATATCCTTGAAACTATGATTTCTGAGATGGTTACCCAACTCGCAATGTCTATCTGTAGCTATATGGATGGTAGCTGTAGAGTGTAACCCTATTTTTTGTGAGTAAAATAGGTTAGATTTTCGGAGTTCATTGTTATAAATTTGGGTAACGATTAAAAACTTACTACTCTTTACATAAAAAATTCAATAGGGTACTCACATTAACTTCCTGATCCATTAACGAGCCACTAGATACCGGAAATATTCGTTAGAACTGCAAAATTGACGAGCGCGACGACATAGAGGTCCGTTCCACTTGAAATTTGCGACGCGACTTGTCGAAACAGAGGCAGAGGTGACTGTCAAATTTTGACAAGTTATGACAAGCGACGTGCCAACGTGCAGCCCGGCTGTCGCTCCATGGCTGCGGCGTGTCGTTTACCGGTTGCCATGGTAACGGCGCTTGGCGGTACATTTGAAAATTTCAAAATTACTGCCGACTGAGTTTCTACTTCTACACAGTTATTGTTGAGCATTGTTGAATGATGATTTGAATGCGGAAGAAGAAGAAGGAGAAAAATTGAAAAGAGATGGGCTACTAGAGTTATTCTATATTATAATAAAACTATTTCTACAGATAGCTCTTTTGAAAAAATTGAGGAATAGTATTATATCAAATAAATGAGGAATATTATGTAATAATTATTGTTATTAATATTATGAATATTAGAAATAAATGAGGAATATTATTATGTCAATAAGGCTCTTCATTGAATTTCAGAGCATATAGAATAAGCTCAAATTCATGCCGTATCATGCCGTATCTTGTATTTCAAATGAGATTGAATAGAAATATAGGCTGAAACTTATGGTATTATGTATATCGATCATGTTATCTAAAGTTTATGATATCAGGTATCATGCTTTTCAAATGAAATTGAATTAAATTGCGAGGCCCATTTGCACAAAAGCAAGCCTGTTAAATTTAAACCTTAATTAAATGCCACGATAACCAATCAGAGACGTCTTCTTCTAAAAACAGCTATGTCTGATTGGTTTTAATGGCATATTTAATGATGATTAAAATGTTACAGGCTTCTGTGTAACCGGGCCTGAGACAATTGAGTAGTAATTGGTGATGTTATTTCCGTAGTGTGGGCCTTATTCATGAATAATTTTCATTCGTTTATTAGTTGAATCTTGAATAGTTTTTATTTGTTTTCTTAGGTGGAGATGCAAACAACCTTACCGGTATTGATGGAATCAATCATTGGGAATCAATATCTGGTTTGGAACAAAGTCAAGAATTGATGAAACCCAATCGAACGCTGCTTCTAAATATTGATGATAAATTGGGAGAGTCAGCTCTGATGTATGGAAAATGGAAGATTATGAAACGTAAGTTACCTACATTATTACTACAGTGAGCAGGTCCTGGTTATTATTGCAGAATTTGATTGACAATGGTTTTGGAGTATATTTACAATATCAATAAATGATTTATTCTCTAGAGAACTCAACCAACAAACTATAGCATACCAAAGAATAATATTTTAGATGACATATATACAATCTTTTTCCTGCTATAATTTCGATTATTCAAGTATGTTCATTTTTAATTTACATCAATTGTAGGCCCTATGATATTATTCTCCATTTTCATCAATAAGATAATTTATATTTCTTTGACTAAGCGAAGTGAGGTCTAAGATTCAAGTGGACGGTTTGGCATTTCTCTCAATGTTTAAATGTTTATATGTAGCGCATTTACGGTGAAACGCGGTAATAGATTTTCATGAAATTTGACAGGTATGTTCCTTTTTTAATTGCGCGTCGACGTATATACAAGGTTTTTGGAAATTTTGCATTTCAAGGGTAATATAAAAGGAAAAAAGAGCCTCCTTCATACGCCAATATTAGAGTAAAAATCAGACTATATAGAATTATTCATCATAAATCAGCTGACAAGTGATTACACAGATGTGTGGAGAAGCCAGTCTATTGCTGTATTTCCATATTAAGGTCTATAGTTTCAATCAGGTACTTGTGGATGAGAATACTGCGTGAGTTTACTGTTCACAGAACTACTAGTAGCTAGTTTCAATCAGGTACTTGTGGATGAGAATACTGCGTGAGGTCTACTGTTCACAGAACTATTAGTAGCTAACTCAACCAAAAAACTATCGTTTATCAACGGATATTGTTTCAATCACATCAGAGATCATATATTAGTCTACTTTTTTTATTCTTTCCTCTATGATCACAGGGTTGTGTGGTAGAGAGGACCTGGAGTCCTAACTCCGCCCTTAATAAATGCAATCATACTCTCTCATTTTCTTAGTGATACATCTTTTGAATTAATGCAACAGTTCATCTTCAATATTCATATCAATGTATAGTATCATAGAGAAACAATAGCATATAAGTAGATATCCCATGGTATAGGGCGTTTATGTCGCAACTTTTACTGTTATCTCAAGCCGATAGTCCACGTAGTTCTTTCCCGTGAAGCTTTATGACGCTTGTAGTCTCTCATATTGTGCCGTTCATACACTCTCACCCCAACAAAACAGTGAAAATCGACAATAATCAACAGTAATTTGCTTGAGATAACAGTAAAAGTTGCGACATAAACGCTCTATACCATGGGATACCTTCATACGCTATTGTTTCTCTATGATAATATTACATAGAGGAAAGATATCATAAAAAGATATTCCTTGATATAGGGCGATTATGTTCCACATTTAACTGTTAAATCAAGCCGATAGTCCTACCTATTAAGATGTGTACAGACTTATGTGCCACGAACTCGCGAATTTCGTTTTACATCAGCTGATGCTGAGCTTATTATATCTGTATCTTTATGTTTCTGTACAAATTCAGATATAATAACCAAAGCATCAGCTGAAGAAAAGAGAAATGCGCGAGTTCGTGGCACATAAGTCTGTACGCACTTTTATAGTAGTTATTTTTCGTGGAGCTATGTGACACTGGTAGTCTCTCATACTGTCTCATTCTAACACTCTTACACTTCCATCCGGCTAAACCAGTAGCAATAGACAATAGTCGGCTTGAAATTTGGAACATAAACGACCTATATCTTCTTATATATATGATATCTTTTCTCTGGTATTATTCATTCAATTTTATCAAGCATAAGAAGATATTCCATGGTATAGGGCGTTTATGATCCAAATTCCACCGTTAACTCAAGGCGAATAAGTTATTTTTCGTGAAGCTGTCACAGAATAGACAGTGGTCGGCTTGAGTAACCAAAAACTTTGGAACATAATCTACGTATACCACAGGATATCTTCCTTTTTGTGTAGTTGAGAAGTTGATATTGTGGTAATTATTCATATTGAATGAAAAAGACTAAGAAATTGTCAAAAAACCACTGATTTATTGATAATTAGAAAGACCGGTTTCGGTTATTACACCATTGTCAATCTCTGATAAACTGTGAGTTTATCAGAGATTGACAGTCTTTCTAATTATCAATAAATCAATGGTTTTTTGACAATTTCTTAGTCTTTTTCATTCAATATCTTCCTTTCTCTATGTTTTTATCTATAAAATTATCTATTTTTCCAGACTCAGCTAACATACTCTCCTTCGCAAACGCTTATTTTGGATATGAGGGCACTGGACCAAATATACCACACTACAATCTAACATCAGTTTTAGAGAGCCAAGCCGGCAAAATCCTCTCAAAACTTAACCCTGACGCGGGAACCAAAATGGCCGACACTTTTCTCCAGCTCAGGACCCAATCGACAATTTCTTGTCCCAACTCCAACAGAACTATCAATCCAGACAACGAATGCTACAAGTCTGAATGTTTGTATGACTTGGAAACCGATCCCTGTGAGAATGAAAATGTGATTGACAGATTTCCCGAGCTGGGAAAATCGATGAAAAGTATGTTGGAAAGTTTTGAACCTGACATACGTCGCAGACCGCCGTATGATTTTGATGAGGCGTCGCATCCCAAGCATTTTAATAACTATTGGGCTGTATGGGTGGATACAAAGAACTCAGATAACGGCAGCACAAATTTGAGTCAGAATATTTTGGTAGTTGTGTTGGGGGTTTTGTGTGTTTTGAGCTATAGATAGAATAATCTATTTTATAAGTAGGTCAAGAATTTCCTATAGAATGTTATTTATAATTCATTCTATGAGTTGGAATCTGTTTCACCATTACACTATCATTATGAATATTATTATAGTATGAATATTATTATAATGAATATTATTATAGCTGAGCGTTATAGTGTTTACGAGTTTGTGTTTCTTGAATAGTTCCAAATTTTCTCAAATAACTCAATATTATTCGTTAAAAGTGGTAATTGAGTGGAATATTTCTAATTAATTTATCAATTTAAGCCATCTAAAATCAACCTCTTACATAATTGAACATAATCTTTTAGGTTATTTAGACAAATCAGAATAAAAAATAAAAATACTTGGACAATTTCCTTATATTACTCAGATTTGCTAGAGCTATGACCTTCCACTTTTGCTTTCGGAAGTGCTATAATAAACAATAAATTATTTTCATATATATATATGTTTATTTTCTGTGTGGCGAAAAATAACGTTCTCACACATGGGCAAAAATGTTTTTCCGGCTCTCAATCTTTTCTAGTCCTCGGCCTACGGCCTCGGACTTGAAAACCGATTTCGAGCCAGAAAAGTCTCATTTTCGGCCCTAGGTGCGAAATATACTATTACGAGTTTGTGTTTCTTGAATAGTTCCAAATTTTCTCAAATAACTCAATATTATTCGTTAAAAGTGGTAATTGAGTGGAATATTTCTAATTAATTTATCAATTTAAGCCATCTAAAATCAAAATTTATAGGTAGTTTTAATGTTTATTTTGGACCAAAATTTTATAAAAATTGTACACGTGAAATTCTAACCTTATCTTGGACTTTGTCACCTATAAATTTGGAAGAAAAATAGCACAAGGACTACCTTATTATTTATCTTTCAATGTTATTACATTAGTGTCATTTGCATTGTAAATAAATAAATAAATATTATATTGAATCAATAAAGAACTGATTTTGTTTGTAAATATAAATGAATTAATACCGTTTCGCTACCTTTTATACTGATTTCCCTTATTATTAATAAATAAATTGATTTATAGTTAACTATTCAAGAAGTTGTGGTTTATATTCTCACGGTGGTTCGGAGAATCGGACCCACCTAAAACTATATGTCTACAATGTTACCCTTATCATGGCTTTATAATTATAGCCTACATTATGCAACTATATAAATGGAGTCACGATTAAGTTAGTATACTATAGGCTACATATGAGGAAATTTTTACTAATTCAAATCATACGAATATTATATTACAAGTGATTGTATAAGTAATTATGTTTAATTTGTGATAATAAATATATGTACTTGTTTCATGTGTATTATTTGTTAATTTATTGTGCAAAACACTATGATCTTATTAAAATTATGACTTTTTGTGTACCGTAGTTGAGAAGTTGATATTGTTGTAATTATTCATATTGAATGAAAAAGACTAAGAAATTGTCAAAAACCACAGATTTACTCTGAGGATATGTAACAGAGTTACTCTGTTTATCAGAGATTGACAATGGTGTAATAACCGAAACCGGTCTTTCTAAGTACTATCAATAAATCTGTGGTTTTTGACAATTTCTTAGTCTTTTTCATTCAATAAAATTATGACCTTGGAGGAGAAACTAAGCTGAACCTGTTAACATTTCTCTCCCAAATTTTTATGAAAAGCTATAATGATTATTAATCTGATATTGATCACTTATTAATCTGACATGCATCACTTAATTATACTGTAGTAATTCTAATTATGCTTTCCGACGTATTTCTGCTCTGCAGGGCAGGAAATAAATAACATTGGTTCTTATGGGTGTGTTCATACAATGTTAGAATGGAAATGCGTGAACACTCTCATAAGAAGCAATACAATACAATACAAAGGTTTTTGCTCTCAACGAATATAAGTGAAACAAATTCTTTTAATAACCGGGGTACATAATCTTTGGTCAATTTACATATTTTCAATTATAATTTACAAATAATGATAATACTACTGAGTCCTACTTCTGGATTGAAATTCAAATTGAATTAAACATAAATTTGAGTGACATAAAACTAATAACATAAGCATGAAACAAATATATAATAATATTTTTTTGTGATAGCTACTTTCAGATATTACACATAATTGAATCAATCAGTCAATTGAATTAGTATTAAGTAATAAAAAGTATTAAGTGTCAAATTGAAATTAAAAAATCTGGTGTGGCGCACTCACACAACTTTCCTTGCCGTTATGAAAATTGATCACCTGACGCTAGTGTTCCCGCGCATCTCAAGTCTACTATTCAAAGATTTGAGCCAGCTGGTGACAGGGCAATAACGCTGGAGACACACATGAGGTCTGCTATCTCTGCATAGTCAATGATTTAATAGAATCAACAATAATTTGCAATTGAATAATCACATTATCTCGAATTTAAAGCTTATTTTCAATTTTAGGTGAAAATGTTACTGAACATTAATTGTAGAGATTTTCATGCTCAATCTACTCCACTTGATTTTTTTTGTTTCAATTGTATCTAAAGCCAGATAATTGGGAATCTATTGTGCAAAACACTATGCTCTTATTAAAATTATGACTTTTGTGTAGTTGAGAAGTTGATATTGTGGTAGTTATTCATATTGAATGAAAAAGACTAAGAAATTGTCAAAAACCACAGATTTATTGATACTTAGAAAGACCGGTTTCGGTTATTACACCATTGTCAATCTCTGATAAACACAGAGATTGACAATGGTGTAATAACCGAAACCGGTCTTTCTAAATACTATCAATAAATCTGTGGTTTTTGACGAATTCTTAGTCTTTTTCATTCATTAAAATTATGACATTGGAGGAGAAACTAAGCTGAACCTGTTAACATTTCTCTCCCAAATTTTTATGAAAAACTAATGAGTTATTAATCTGATATTGATCACTTATTAATCTGACATGCATCACTCAATTATACTGTAGTAATTCTAATTATGCTTTCCGACGTATTTCTGCTCAGCAGGGCAGGAAATAAATAACATTGGTTCTTAGGGTGTGTTCATACAATGTTAGAATGGAAATGCATGAACACTCTCATAAGAAGCAATACAATACAAAGGTTTTTGCTCTCGAAAACGGATGAATATAAGAGAAACAAATTATTTTAATAGCCGGGTACATAATCTTTGGTCAATTTCAATTTACATATTTTCAATTATATTTTACAAATAATAATAATACTACTGAGTCCTACTTCTGGATTGAAATTCAAATTGAATTAAACATAAATTTGAGTAACATAAAACTAAATACATAAGCATGAAACAAATAATAATACTTTTTTGTGATAGCTACTTTCAGATATTACACAAAATTAAATCAATCAGTCAATTGAATTCAAATTTAATAAGTATTAGTAATAAGAAGTATTAAGTGTCAAATTGAAATTAAATAAAAACATCATTTGAGTTACGTATTGCTTCACCCGTAATATAAAAATATGTATTTATAGAACTGAACACAAAATCACTAAGGTAAGTTATCAGTTACGTTAGAAAACTCACAAAACTTAATGGAAAAGACTAATAACTTGTCAAATATTATAATTTAGGAAATAAATTTCAAGTTTTCAGAATACGGTAATTCTTTACGTTAGGAAAATCACAAAACTTAATGGAAAAGACTAATAACTTGTTAAATATTATAATTTAGGAAATAAATTTCAAGTTTTCAGAATACGGCAATTCTTTATGTTAGAAAAATCACAAAACTTAATGGAAAAGACTAATAACTTGTTAAATATTATAATTTAGGAACTAAATTTCAAGTTTTCAGAATACAGTAATTTATTCTTTACGTTAGAAAAATCACAAAACTTAATGGAAAAGACTAATAACTTATTAAATATTATAATTTAGGAACTAAATTTCTAGTTTACAGAATACAGTACGGTAATTCTGATTTTTTAATCTCACTTAGTATTAATATACAATTAAATATCACAACATTAGTTGGTAAACACTAAGTTCCTATTATCATCTTTGAACGTATCTCATAAAACTCATTATCTTTGGTAAGGAAGTGAACGAGTGAAAAAAATTATAATTAATTGCAAATTATGCTGTTTAAATGAAATAATGGGAAGTTAAGTTTACTTTTATTAGTTGAGGTAGCTCTTGTTTTATATGTGAAAATCAACTAACAAAATGAGTTTGACTAAACTTGATAAAAGATAAAACAAACTAAAATTGATTAAAAAAAATGATCTTTAGGTATTATAGGTATAAGCATAGAGAAACAATAGCGTAAGTAGATATCCCCTGGTATAGGGCGTTTATGTCGCAACGTTTACTGTTTACTGTTTGTAATCTCAAGCCGATTACTGTCGATTTTTACTGTTTTTACCGGGTAAGATTCTATGAACGGCACAATATGAGAGACTACCAGCGTCATAAAGCTTTACAGGAAAGAACTACGTGGACTATCAGCTTGAGATAACAGTAAAAGTTGTGACATAAACGCCCTATACCATGGGATATCTACGTATGCTATTTTTTTTCTCTATGGTATAAGTTACTACAATAATTGAAATGAAATAATAAATGAATGTTACTGTACTTGAAGAGTAATTGACCAAAAATGTTACATAATTATTAGGTACTGTTACAACAAAAATGGAGAAAAATTAAGAAAACTGTAATTATGAATATAAAAATGAACACCAAAATGCAGGTAAATTAAATAAAAATGTGGAGGTAAATTTTCAAACTTGGCGCTTCTTGGAGTTCCTCTTTTTTCTACTTACAAGCGTGAAGCTGAAAATGTAAATTACACAATTCTTAATAGTCAATAACAAGAATGGAAGATGATAATAAATTAGAGAAAATCATTATTGTGCCTGCTACAAAAGTGAATAGACTCTTCAATTATATAATAAAACTATTATTCTATTGATGCTACAAAGAGAAAAATATATTGAGAACTAAAGCAAATCTAGCAACAAAGTAGGTGGGAAAATATAACAATAATTGTTCATGCTAGATAAAAAATTATGTGCAGGGAAAAATAGTGGATGCAAGATGAAGAATACGGGAAATGAAAGTTAGTTCAGCTATTATTGTTAATTAATTGTTGAAGCAAAATTGAAGAGCTCTATTCCAAATGGGCCCAAGTCACAAAAGTGTTTTTCTCAGGAAATCGATTTTTTGATAGTCATCACTTAAATGTTGGAGAATGTTTATAATCCAATGAATGAAGTGTGTATTTTGAATTCCATTCAATAATTTTGCAAATTTTGAAGTAATTTCTGTGTAATAAGTTAATTTCCTTGCTTTTTTCCAAAATGTCACTAAGTCCATGGACTTGGTGACATTTTGGAAAGAAACTTGGACTCGGACCTTCTTCATGTCACTAATATGATAAGTTTCTTCAAATGCTGTATTTGCTGAGTTGAATATATTTTGCCAATTTTTTTGAATAAATTTTCTTGATCACCTGATGTTCTTGGTAATCCCCAGTGTATGTATTCTTGACTTTCACTGTTCTCTTCCCTTGAAAACGCGCTGATCTCGAAGTAAAAATGGTAGTTAGGCTTCAATCTGTAGACCGACCGACAGAAAAAGATGCTCTGCGCATGCGCAAAGGACTAAGGTTGGAATGGAAAGGAACAGTAATGGACTTAGATACACTTTGGAAAAAAACGTGATATTGTGATACTTATTTTGTAGTGACTAAGGATAGTTTGGAGTAGTTAGTATGCTAGGAATGAAGGTCTATGTATACGGTTCAATAATCAGCTGATATCTCGATTTCCACAAAAATGGACTTAGGCCCGTTTGGAAGCGAGCTCTTCAATTATAAAATAGCTACTGAGCATGCTAAAATTAATTCATGAATTACATAAAAAATGCAAATCTTCCAGATTTGTTTGATATTCGGGATATGCATAGAGGTTGACCTAACAAGTGTCATGCTATAATATGAGACGTTTCGCTACAATACAGGGTGAGCTATTCACTCAAACAGAATCTTACCTTCACTCTCAGATCAGAAAAATCACTCATCTTCAAATGCCTATAGCTCAAGAATAGGAGTGAATTTCGCCAATGAGATGACATCATTTTCTTCCTCTTATCATTCCTGAGAGTTTGCTCACTATCGCATACATTACCTGTCTATAAGCAACCTCAAGTTGAAAAATAAAGAGATTATCATTCCTGAGAGTTTGCTCACTATCGCATACATTACCTGTCTATAAGCAACCTCTAGTTGAAAAATAAAGAGATTAATACAAATCTACTTTAATATATCAAAAATAGAGATAAATATGAAAAATGAAGAGGTTGATACAAACCTGAGCACCAATATTAGTAGACGTGATCCAGAGATAAAAGATGCGAAGATGATGATGATGATGAATAAGGATAGAGAATCGACAAGGTAAGGAGAAGAAGAGGATAGGAGAATGAGCAGAGAAAGGGCGAAGTAGAGGAGGAGAAGAGAATCAAAGGAGAAATGGGTAGAAGAGATAAAGAAAGGAGAGGAGAGAAGCGACAATAGGAAAAGTGAGAGGACGATACAAAGGGAGAACAGGTTGGGAGAATGAGCAGAAGGGGGAAGTAGAAGTAGAAGAGAATCGAAGGAGAGGTGGGGAGTAGAGACGAAGAAAGGAGAGGAGGGAAAAGTAACAAAGGGGGGAGAAGTAAGAAGAAGATACAAAGGGAGGGGAAGTAAGCAAGAGAAGAGGTTGGGAAAATGAGGAGAAGTAGAAGAGAATCGAAGGAGAGGTGGGGAGTAGAGACGAAGAAAGGAGAGGAGGGGAAAAGTAACAAAGGGGGGAGAAGTGAGAAGAAGATACAAAGGGAGGGAAGTAAACAAGAGAAGAGAATCGAAGGAGAGGTGGGTAGAAGAAGAATAAACTAAGGGAGGAGAAGTCATGAGAAGAAGAAAAAGTGTGGGGAGATAAAAAGAGACGAAGAAAGAAGAGACAAAGGAGGGGGAGATGTAGTAAGGAGAAGAAGAACAATTAAAAGAAGATATTCTCATAGTTTTGAAGTTATATCACAATCATTATTTGAGAATCAAGAAACAAGTGTCAGTTGTTACACCAATATCAATCACAACTGTGATGTTTTCTAAAGCGAGTTTCACTCCAAATTATCAGCTTTCATGGGAAACAGTAATCTCATTAAAAATGAAAGCTGATAGAGTTAATGAAGAAGTGAATATCACCATATGTATTAAAACTTTACCTCTATTGGACCAAACAATATAGGTAATGACTCCATGATGAAAGACTAAATTAGACGTTTTACATTCGTATTAAGTTTGCATTATGAATTTGAATTAGTTGTGATAGAAACAATCTATTCAAAACTGAGGTTCAAATTATTTTTAAACTGGAAAGGAAAAATAAATTGGTCAAGTTTTAAAAATTCTGTTCATTTATTGATGAAAAGACAACAAAATAGATTCAAAAATGATTAATTTTTTAAATGATTAATTGGAAAATAAGTAGAAAATACGTATCACAACGAAAAATTACATATTAGGCTTACCAGTATACATAAAAATAAACATTCTTTATGTGAATGAATAGTTATTATTACAAAATAAGAACAAAGTAGGCTACTACAAGAGAAAAACTGTGAAATTTATGTTCATTGAGAATTCTTCACAAATGAGGAAATAAAAAATTAGTAGGAAGGTATCATTAAAAAAATGGTACCTAATTAACAAAATTGTTCAACTGTTCTAGAAGAGAAAAACTGTTTTTCTCTTGTTCTACAACAAAAGAAAAACTGTGAAATATCTGTTCATTGAGAACACATGAGAATAACAACTATTCTTCACAAATGAGGAAATAAAAAATTAGCAGGAAGGTATCATTAAAAAAATTGTACCTAATTAACAAAATTGTTCAACTGTTCTAGAAGAGGAAAACTGTTTTTCTCTTGTCCTACAACAAGAGAAAACTGTGAAATATCTGTTCATTGAGAACACATGAGAATAACAACTATTCTTCACAAATGAGGAAATACAAAATTAGTAGGAAGGTATCATTAAAAAAAATGTTACCTAATTAACAAAATAAGTGTTCTAGATATTTATCAACTTGACAGTAGAGGAAGGAACCTTTAAAGTTTATGAATTAACTTACTGTACAACGAGAAACATCGTAATCCTCTTCATAGTTACAAAATAAATCATTAAATTATCTTTAAAGTTCATGGTAACTATATTGTTATCTATTTGTACTAAATCATCAAGAAAGTTAACAAGTTATTGAAATCACGAATTTGAAATTTTGCATGAAGTTTTCAAATGATACAGTAACGAATGTTTGCATAAATTTGAAAGCTCAAATCATTATGTAGAATATCATTTGTAGATTTAAACTGAAGTAAGTTTATTGGTTGACTGTTTGAAATATTTCGAAAACATTATAAGAAAACTGAAGTAAGTTTATTGGTTGGCTGTTTGAAATATTTCGAAAACATTATAAGAAAATGAAAATCAAGCTGAAATTGTTTTTAATATGTAATTAACTGTGAAAATAAAATTCTCTACAAGAAATAATAATAATAATAATAATTGCTCTATATCCTGAAAGATACAGATATGGCAACTCATTGTTAATGGAAAACAAAACTCTCTATTTGTATAAGACATTTGTTTTCTCTTATTTGTTCATCAGCATTAAAATTAATTACTTCAACTCAAAATTTATTAATGTATTAATTGATACAATTAATAATGAATAATCAATTCACCGATGTACTATCTATCCAAATACAGTGTCATTATTTAAAAACATTTCACAAATTAACTTTATACTTTCTAAATTAATGCAAAACCCAACACGTTTCAATATGTTTAATCAAAGATACACTTTCAATACTCAAGCCACCAATATCACTCCCAATATTTGAGGGTTAAGTGTGTGAGAGAGCCGGATGTGCCCTAACTTCGCCCTCATTGCTTTCAAATAAAGGCAACAAATCAATCAATCAGTATCAATTAAACTTTGAATAGAGCACCAGTTACTGTATTTAGCCTACCTTACAGCACAGTAACATTCATCAAGTGGAATTTGTCATTATTTCAACAATATATCATGCCTCAAGTCAACAAAACTAACTAGACTTAGATGTACTACTCAATTGAACGCAATTTGAAATAGTGGTATATTCTGAAATTATTTTGTACAGTAGTGTTATAGTTCGACATAATTTACGATTAAAATCATTGTAAAAAATTTCAAATTTGTCCTGTTAAACTACAGAAAACTGTGTCTTTGGTAACAACTATTTTCAAACATTACAATAATTTTGGTGCAAAATGTATTTTACTACAGTGAATTAGGAGAATATTGTTAAACTTTCAAACTATTAATTTGGACAATGATTGAATTTTTGTATCAACAATTTAAAAAAAACAGAACCGAATTTGGTTGAAGACAAGAATTATTAGTGAAACATGGTGCATTGGCAGATAACCTGACTTTGTGCCCATTTCAATGACTTTGAAATATTTAAATTTAATGACTAAATTTCGCCTTTCATGACTGTTCTATAAATTATTGAATATGAACAGATTTTGCAACCCCTCAAGTTGGATATTAAACTTGTGTTAAATATATGAATTTGCCACTTTTTCTCTAGTATGTCGCTTGGTCAAGATATGCATAACTATGATGCAATTTAAATTTCAATGAGTTGAACATGATTGAACCAATGAATACATGAAATTACAAAGTTATATCAATTTAAAGAAAACTTTGGGGTTTACAGCAACAGTTATTTCACCAAAATTTGTAACAAATGTTTGTGTCACTTGGTTAAAAGCGGCAGATAACAACTTTCAAATCGTGTACAAAAGCTTATTATTTTCTTATACGAGTGCTAAAAAAACTAATACTACAAAAATACATATTTGTATTTACAAACATTTGCAGTAAATCAATACATTTCTGAACAGACACAGTCAAGTCCTGTAACCTTAAATACAAAATTCACATCCAAAGAAAGCTGCTCATGAGCCTTGATAAGCCTTGATTTCCATACACACTTGATAAAATACATAATTCTGAAATCACTAAAGTAAAGTCCTGAAAACATTGAGCATCAAATACATGTTAGAAGGACTTACTTCAAAATTACACAAAATACATCACTTTTAAACAGCCGTAGACTAAAACCTAAAATAAATCTTCGTAAATCCAAATAGGATTCCTGAAAAAACCTAAACTAAATTTCCGCACATCAAAGTATGGAATATAAATTCATAAGATCTCAAATCTATTCCTGAAATCGATAGTTTTTCTTACATTATCAATACATAAAACAAAATTACACCAGTCCGAAATAATTTTGGGGCCCGGTCACACTGAGTATATTAGCATAGAGAAACAATAGCGTAACTTATTATAGAATCAACTTATGCTATTGTTTCTCTATGATATTAGTATCTAAGATACTAATGCGAAATAGATTAGAAACCTAAAGGATCGGAGATCACTCTATGATCCTATAGCAGGTTATCTATACATATGAATTTTATCCTATAGCAGGTTATCTATGCATATGAATCGTGGGTTTCTTCACATAGAGATCGCTCTACAATAGGTTTCTATGTACAGTCTAAGGTATGCAGATATACCGACTGAGGTATGCGATTTAGATTATAGATATTAGGATCGAATATCAGTCTGTGTTCAACCAATAGCACTCTCTTACAGGTTTCTATACTTTATAGATCACTCTACTATGGCTTTAATAAACCTAAGATTTACAGTCGATATAGAAACCTATAGCACACTCAGTGTATTCCTGTAGAGAAAACTATTTTCTCTAAATTGTATGAATATAGATCACTCTCCTATATGTTTTTGTATCTATATCATAGATGAAGATAACATTCAATTATATGAGAAAAGCAAGTATGGTATTGCCATTGATAAAGATAGATTTCAATAGATATCACTCTCCTATAGGTTTCTATACATAGAGATCGCTCTCCTACAGGTTTCTATATCTATATCGAAGATAGACCTTACGCGATTTAGAAAAATATATCATTAAATAAGATATCTATATAAATAAAGATCGCTCTCCTATTGGTTTCTATACATAAAGATCGCTCTCTTACAGGTTTATCTATATCTAAGATAGACCTTACGCGATTTAGAAAAATATATCATTTATACATATGAAAAATAAGCACGGTTTTGCTCATTATTGCAATTAGATTAAGATATAGAAACCAATAGGATCGCAGATCACTCTGTGTGACCGCGCCATTAGGGCCAAGCCATACGAGGCATTTTCTCAGTCAATAGGACGAGAAGCTCTCCGATTGTAGCTAAATCAACCAATGGTTTATTTGATTATTATTTATTCATTATATGTGATCAGTCAATCGCAAAGGTACCGACCTATCTGTTGTGCCGACAAAAAAAAGATTTATTTCCTTAATAATTAATTATCTTTCTTCTTTTTTCTCTCTTTTTTCTTATCTATTATTAATATTTATTCTATTTTGTTAAATTATTATTCTGATAATCAATTATTATTGTTTACGATTTTTTCAGTGATCATTTGTATTATTTCATATTAATTGTATAGTTCTTTCATTTTTTTATCTTCTTGTAGTTCAAATTGTATATCTTGAAAATATTGTACTGTGTGAAGCAGGCAAAATGGTTTCCTGCCTGTTGTCGTCTCCATTAATAAAAATTATTATTATCTGTGATCAGCCAATCGCAGAGCTTCCTATCCTGTTGTGCCGACCGAAAAAACGCCTCGTATGGCAGCACCCTCAATCCAGTACGTGAACCTTAACCTGTAATACTTCCTATCCTGTTGTGCCGACCGAGAAAACGCCTCGTATGGCAGCACTCTCAATCCAGTCCGTGAACCTTAACCTGTAATACTTTCTATCCTGATGTGTCGACCGAGAAAACACCTCGTATGGCAGCACTCTCAATCCAGTCCGTGAACCTTAACCTGTAATACTTTCTATCCTGATGTGTCGACCGAGAAAACGCCTCTTATGGCCGCACCCTTAATCCAGTCCGTGAACCTTAACCTGTAATACTTTCTATCCTGATGTGTCGACCGAGAAAACGCCTCTTATGGCCGCACCCTTAATCGAGTCCATGAACCTTAACCTGTAATACTTTCTATCCTGATGTGTCGATCGAGAAAACGCCTCGTATGGCCGCACCCTTAATCCAGTCCGTGAACCTTAACCTGTAATAATTCCTCGGCCGCGCCCTCGACCCTTGGAGACCAGCAGCTCCAAAAATCCTTCATCATCAATTTCGGTCATGTACTCTCTCACTGGAACTGAAGAAGAAGCCGAAGAAGAAGATTTCACGCCTCTCTCACTTGTTGCTGGTTGTGGATTTCCCAAGTTTTCCTTCTCTAGTGTCCCGGAAAACGCCGCGTTTTTCTTCAGGGATTCCGCCTCGTATGCCTCCTTCAACCTTAACAGTCTAGCTTGCGCCGGGTTACGTTCTTTTTCTAGTTCCTGACCTGAGCTATGTACTGTATTTAGTCCCGGATTACGCATACCTTCTCCTCTCTCCATCCCCTCACTCACTCCCTCCTCTGTCTCCCGATACCATCTCGGCATGATTGGTTTTCCCTTCTCCTCCTCTTCAGCGTCCTCATAATTCTCGCCATAACCTCCTGTGTACCCCCCATAATAATCGACGTCATAACCCCTTCCGGCATAAATCGCGTTTTCTGGACACTCATTTTCTCTCTCTCTTTGCTCAAAAGAGCAGCTTTGTCTCTCTCTGTTACTGGAGGAAGGTAGGCGGTAACCGCCCACATAACAGTCAGGATAGTAGGAGCTCTTTCCGAATCTGCAATTAAAGCAAGTGTATGAGACAATCTTTAATACACTGAGTATTGTAAGACCATCTCTAATACAGTATAATAACTTATGCCCGGTTTTTATAACTCTAAGGGCAGTTTTCCGAGCTCGGGATTCAGCTAAGTCCTAGACTTCCAAACAGCTGGAGTCGGAAAATTGACTTTCCGAAACGGGGCTCAACTCAACTAATGCGACTCCAATCAGAATTTAACCTACAAATTCGAGATTTTGTGTGTTTTTTGGATGGATGACCTCTTAATTTTGTGCACTTGTTTGAACATTGGAAACGTTTTTCCTTGACGAAATGAAACATTCCTAAAAAATTCAAAAGAAACTTTACACTATTTTCTCTTTATTTTATTTTGTTTCAATTTCCTAGTTTTTCGAAACTAGATGTGGACTACGGCTCAACTCACACTAATGCGACTCTGGTCGAGACTCGACTCTAGTCAAGAGCATGTGTTTCCAAATGGTGACACTCAGACCAGTTGATTCTAGTCTCCGCGACTGTCACCATTTGAAAACAAATGCTCTCGACTAGAGTCGAGTCTCTTCTCGACCTGAGTCGCGTACGTGTGAGTTGAGCCGTAGTCCACGTTTAAATTAAATTTCGAAAAACTAGAAAATTGAACACAAATAAAATAAAGAGAAAATAGTGTAAAATTTCAAATTATTTAGGAATGTTTCATTTTGCCAAGGAAATACGTTTCCAATGACACAAATGAGAAAAAAAGGATTATCATAAAAACTACGACTACGCCCAGTTTCGGAAAGCCAATTTTTTGACTCCAGCTGTTCAAAGTCTAGAACTTAGCTAAATCCCGAGCTCGGAAACCGGCCCTAAAAAAACTTGACTTAATAGAAACATAGAATAGTTATTTGTGCAACTAGTGCGCAAAGTGACAGTTTGCTGCACCGAAAGAAACGTTTACGCCCGAGCCGTAGGCGAGGGCGGAATGGTTTCTTGAGTGCAGCAGAGGAACTTAGCGCACGTATTTCACATTAAGTTTTTCCTACAGTTACCATTGAATATGAAAAGTGGGTAATTATGGGTAAAATTGCCTGAAATGCATCAAATGTTTTTCTGTGTAATTTTATTATTGATAAAAACCTTAATCCTAAAATCCTAAAGTCCTCGTTGTCCTTGGTTATAATATATAATGAATAATAATTAGCGCGTTGTGCTTGGTTGCACCTCTGCTCACTATAGCAGCCACAGCAGTCACTGTTACCAACTTCATTTTGATTTTGCTGCACTGTTGCTCCATATAACCTACTAAGTATTTTGCGTTGCCATGTTGCAAATCTGGAGTGCAGAAAAATTTTTCCCGCACTAGAGCGGAAAAGTGATTCTTTGCGTTCTGTAATCAGTGCAGCAATGGCCACTTTTCAACGTAACTGTAGGAAAATATATAGTTTAAGAAGATATCCCATGGTATAGGTCGTTCATGTTCCAAATTTCAAGCCGATTCTGTCGACTACAGTCTATTATTACTGTGTTGTTGGGGTGAGTGTGTAAGAAGGGCACAGAATGAGAGACTACCAGTGTCACATAGCTTCACCAAAAACAACTGCTATAGAGAGGTCCACGTTACGTTATAATGGCAGTGTTTGATTAGCAATGGTATTGCTATCTCTGTCTATCATTCAATAAAGCGGATAGCGCTATCTCTTTCTCGCTTTGCTCTGTTGCCAGATCGTCTTCTAACGATGTCGAATTGATAATTAATTAACAAAATATTTCTTATAATTGTAATTCATTATGGAATAATTATTGAAAAATATAATAAATTGATTATTTTAAACGAGAATAAACAGTTAATATTACATCAATAAACCTGTATCAGCTACCCTCTATAGAAGGCTTTGATTGACAAGACAGAGGATCGGCAACGTTTTTCTTCTATCTTTCTCCACTGCCATTATAACGTGTACCTCACTATAGGATTATTGACCGAGCGAAGTGAGGTCTAAGATTCAAGTTGACGGTTTGGCATTTCTCTTAATGTTTAAATATTTATATGTTGCGCATTTACGGCGAAACGCGGTAATAGATTTTCATGAAATTTGACAGGTATGTTCCTTTTTAAATCGCGCGTCGACGTATGTATATACAAGGTTTTTTTGAAATTTTGCATTTCAAGGATAATATGAAAGGAAAAAGGAGCCTCCTTCATACGCCAATATTAGAGTAAAAATCAAATAATAGAATAATTTATTATTCGTCATAAATCAGCTGTCTAGTGGACTATAAGGCTACCCGTTCAAAAACATCGAACATCTTGAAAATATATCTTTCTATCAACGTTAGTACACAGTTGACAATAATACCGTTCAAAAACATCGAACATCTTGAAAATGTATCTTTCCATCAACGTTGTAGAAAGTTGCAGCCAGACCTGATAACAGCGCTCACACTCACATTCCGGGACGACACGTCACGGTACGATAGGACTGGAAGCTCTATGTTTATTTAGGATTTTTTCTAGACATTTTTAATTGAAATTTTTTTTATTAATTTTTGAGAAAACATAACAACAGGTCAATGTAACTTAATGAGCGCGAGGTCTACTGTTCACAGAACTACTAGTATGAGCTTGAGTTGACATTGAAAATTGGAACATAAACACCCTATACCATGGGATATCTTCTTATGCTACCTTTTCTCTATAATAGATCTATTGAAATTGAAACGAGTTTAGGCTGTAATACTTTTCTGGAAGCTGTGTTATGGTATGTTGAAAGATTGAATAAGAAAGTAATCACCGACGTTTAAAGGGTGAATTCACTTTGTCAAAATGTCAAATGTGCCAAAACAGCTGATCAAATAACTTTTCTCTGTGTTTATTTCTTAAATAATTATGGAAACATTTCGAATAATACCAACAGATTCTAATGTGCTAAAAACAGCTGATCAAGGAAAAAGAGACAAAAGTGATGATGTAGAATAGGTAAGTAAGAAAGATGTAGAAAGAGGAAAGATATATAATAAAGAAAATATGAAACGCATGAAATCAAGAGGAAATAAGTGAAACAGGATGAAAATAAAAAAAGTAGTCAGAAAAACTAAAAATACAAAATAGGAGAATTAAAAAAGCTTTCAAATATTAGTCGCAAGCTATTCATTCCAAATATGAACCATATTCATTCTCATGACGAAACAAACATATAAACATATTCTATGATTAAGGCCCAGTTGCACAAAAGACTGTTAAATTTCAAATATGAAAATGGAAAAATCTTTATTGACCGAGCGAAGTGAGGTCTAAGATTCAAGTCAAAGGTTTGGCATTTCTCTTAATGTTTAAATGTTTGAATGTAAATGTTTATATGTTTTTAAGTTGCGCATTTACGGCGAAACGCGGTAATAGATTTTCATGAGATTTGACAGGTATGTTCCTTTTTTAATTGCGCGTCGACGTATATACAAGGTTTTTGGAAATTTTGCATTTCAAGGAAAAAGGAGCCTCCTTCATACGCCAATATTGGAGTAAAAATCAGACTATAGAATTATTCATCATAAATCAGCTGACAAGTGATTACAAAGATGTGTGGAGAAGCCAGTCTATTGCTGTATTTCCATAAAGTCTATAGTTTCAATCAGGTACTTGTGGATGAGAATACTGCGTGAGGTCTACTGTTCACAGAACTACTAGTTAGGCGGAGTTAGGACTTTTAAGTCCTCTCTACCACTCAACCTCAAATATGAATGCTACGAGAACCAATCATAAGAGCCTACTTTCCAAAGAAAACTCTTCTGTGATTGGTTCTCTCAACATTTAAACATGATTAAAATTCAACAGACTTTGGTGCAACCGGGGCTATGTGTAAATTGTGAAATCTGATGATTTTTTAAAAGTCGTCAACACAGCTGTTCTACAGATGAAATATCTCGACTATGTGTTATTTTTATAGACTGCTCTACCTACCTACCTCATGCACGAGAAGGAGGTTACAAAGCTCCTGCAATTTTCCCAGAAATGAGACTCATGTCAGTTGATAGGGCTTATAAATAGCTATCCATGGTATAAATTTAAAGAAAATCGTTAGAGCCGTTTTTGAGAAAATCGTGAAAAACATGGTTTTTTAGTAATTATCCGCCATTTTTCTCGAGAATATTACGCAGCTCCTGCAATTTTCCCAGAAATGAGACTCATGTCAGTTGATAGGGCTTATAAATAGCTATCCATGGTATAAATTTAAAGAAAATCGTTAGAGCCGTTTTTGAGAAAATCGTGAAAAACATGGTTTTTTAGTAATTATCCGCCATTTTTCCGCCATCTTGAATTGAATTTTATTGAATTTCTTATTGTCGGGTCCTCATGGTATAAGGACCTTAAGTTTAAAATTTCAAGTCAATCGGTTAATTAGGAATGGAGTTATCGTGTTCACAGACATACACACATACACACACACACACATACACACACACACACACACACACACAGACCAACACCCAAAAATCATGTTTTTGGACTCAGGGGACCTTGAAACGTATAGAAAACTTGAAATTGGGGTACCTTAATTTTTTTGGAAAGCAATACTTTCCTTACCTATGGTAGTAGGGCAAGGAAAGTAATAGTATATTTCGCACCTAGGGCCGAAAATGAGATATTTCCGGCTCGAAATCGGTTTTTAAGTCCGAGGCCGTAGGCCGAGGACTAGAAAAGATTGAGAGCCGGAAATACATTTTTGCCCATGGTGCGAACGCTATTTTTCGCCACACCAAAAAAAAACTTCCCAATATATAAGAAATTAAAAAATAAATAAAATTCAAACAGCCTATTTTGATAGTTTGAATCTTGGTTATGACAACTTTCACTGTCAATTAATTTCAATATTACTAATTAATAATTTACAATAGTGACAATATTTTTATAATTTCGAATAATTGTTTGAATTTTTATAGCTCGCGCTTTGCGCCTGGTGCAATATCTCATGGATAGATGGATGAATAGAATTTTCATTACTATTTTGAAATAATGTGATTAAAAAATTAATATAATTGCATATTTCACAGTTTTGTCTCAAAATATATCTAAAAAATTGATTGAAATTTAAATTACGGTAACTAATATAAAAAATAGCTAATAAAAGTCGAAATTCATTGACAAAAAAAAATTTCACTGACCGAGGTTCGAACCTAGATCATGTTTGTAATTCACTGAGCTTTGAGCTTTTGAGTACACGCCTTTACACTCTCGGCCATTGCATCTTTTGATCAAATTGGCCTGTAAGTCAGGTAACGTATGTAGGCTACTATAATATAGTGTAGCCTATACCGGCAAACTTGAAGACGGTTTGCCGGCATTTTCACAACAAAATATTGCTCTGAAAATAGTTAAATCATAGAGAAAACATTCGAAGATTCAATCTTGAGTGGGCCTAATGTTTTCTCTATATGGTTTGATATTGAAGAAAATTATCTAAAAGTTTTAATAATGAATTACGGAAAAATTACTAGGAATTTTTTAGTCAAGGCTGAGTTTCACCAGTAGGCTTACCTTAAACTTTAGATCTCTGCTGTATTTTCCTATTATTATTGTTGATTGTATTGCATTAAGAAGTGGAATTCGATAATAAAAAAGAAACAATTATTACTCTACCTCACTTTTAAATATTGATACAATTATTGTACTTTGATTTCAAATTCGATTCTTCACTTTTAAAGACTTGCGATACGTATTACGTACCTTTCTGACAATGGACAATGTAGCCAACATTATATTGTTGAGGCTATGGAGATATATCATCGTATTCTATTGTTTGATATCAAAAACACAATAATAAATATTAAATTATGAAACAGTAATTTATAAAATATATTATTATAGACATAATACCGCGATTCACGATACATAATTATATAGATTATTACAGTCATTATGAGATTATCTCTCTATGATTTTTGTGAGATCGGACACGATCAGCTGTTATTCAAGGTCATTTTACAGCCCTAGGGCTGTAAAGTTTTACCGGCCTGGTCGGAAAACAATCACTTTCGGCCTCCATATGACGCACGTAAACCAGCTCATTACATCCAAGTGTGGCGAAAAAATACGTTTCGATTTCTTTGTAGGCCTATTCAAAGCAAAACCTTTGAAATGTGAATGAATAAACATTTCATTATACGTTATGCTATTATTGATCATTGAACCTAACCAGTGATTTTGGAATAAAAATTTCACTAGGCTATTGAGTTTGAAAACGTATTTGTTTTTAGAAAAAAAACTGGAATAATAATTTATTATTGTAAGAATGGAGGAGTTTGGTGCAAAAAAGACCTTAGTCACAAAACGTAGTTTTGAGAAAATTGCATGGAAAGATTTTCTCATACTTTTTCTCAATATTATCACACCCAATCTCTAGAAGTGTTTATATCAATGAAAATTCAATATTTTCTCTTTATTTTGCTACTGAAATGATGAATAAATAGTTTCTTATTACTTTAATATTTATCATAGAAAATAAGTCCACTGTGGTCTTTTTTGCATCCATCAACAGTTTCAAGGCAGAAAGTCATGTCTCTCAAATATATTCAATACGTTTATTGATCTATTGTTTAGAATAATAAACTATTCAACTATTAAGATTGATACTCATAATAACCTGGAGCATAACCTAGCAAACCGTAGGTGCAGTGCTGCGATGCCATCAGAGTCAACGACTTGACGTTCAGCACTGATTATATGAAGAGTCTGCCAGCATGCTGACAGAAAATTCCGTATAACTTGGTCATTTTTGAAGATACAGCGATGAGATTTTTATGGCATGTGCTTGAAATGATGGAGAATGATTTTAACCGTTTGGTGCAAAAACGTCCTCAGCCGCCTGAGGTCGTTTTTGCACCCAGCTCCTCTTAATATGTTGAATATGACATTGATTAATAACATTCATATTGGAATATAAATTCCATGGCAATGCTTGTATTATTTTTCTTAAACATTTTTAGGTTATGTCACATTCGTAAAATAAGGTTAGTTTTTTACGCATAATATTCTGATACAATTTTATAGCAAAATAAACTTGCAAACTATAAATTATGAATCTAGATGGACTAATCCAAATAATTTAGGTATTCCATGGAATCTATTTTGCTTTTTATCTACTCCAAAACAATAACTGAATTGTGTTTTCCTCAGTTAAGTCTAGAACTTGAATTTAAACCCTACCCCAGTCAAGGGTTTAAATCACGCTGTTTCAAGTCCTGGACTTGACGATTTTTGATAAATCCTTGACTTGGAAAGAGGCGAGAATCTAGTTTAAGTCCTGGACTTATAAGTCCTTCACTCAGAAAGCGAAATTATGAACTCCAGGGTCTAACATGATCTCTAAACTCCAGAATCTATTTAAGTCCTCAACTACGTTAACGCTCTGACTCGGAAAGCCAATTTTCTGACTCCAGCTGTTTAAAGTCTAGAACTTAGCTAAATCCCGAGCTCGGAAACCGGTCCTAAATGTTAAATAGGATTTTCGTTTAATAAGAATTAAAAATGTTAATCAAATGCTGTCACTATAACGTGGACCTCACTATAACCTACATTTCCTGTCTATAAGCAACATAATAAAGTTTTGAATAAAGTTGAAATTTGTTAGAAAATATAGTAAAACTCACCTTGTCTCAGTCTCCGTGACGAATTGCTCAGCCAGGCGCTGCGAAATCTTCTCCACCTCTCTCTCTCTGTCATTTTGAAGGTTCTGACTGCTTGCAGTATTTTCCAATAATTTTGAAGTCTTCGGCAGACGAAGTGGCGTATCCGATCCCAACCGCTCGTTGGAACATCGCTGATCCACAATCACCAATTCTCATCAATCCTAATGAGATTATGCCGGAACGTATTGTGAACTTTGGTTCGAGAGTCTCAGATGTAGAATCCTGGCTCTGCAATATCAGTGACTGGCAAAAGAAGCTTACCAGATCACTTGACAGTACAACACCTGGTTGTCCTGGCGTTTATCTAAGCTGTGATTTTTATGGTACGGAACCACTTAGATGCACAGATGTGATTCTCAAGCCACAAGGTGGAATTGATTGGAAAATGATGAATGCAACTGCGAACTTCAAGACGACAACGGCGTTGTACTGATAAGCACTCTTTATCCTTGCAACTCCCGTTCCCATCCTTCTCCAGCTATTAATAACTTAATTACTCACATGTGGACAAATTTATCTAAATTGAGCATCCCAATTTTTAAACATGAGACTCTGCCTCAGTACTTAAACCTTTCAGAAATCTTAAATGAAAATTGGCACTTGAATTTTTCAAAATTTGAAGAGCACAACTCATTCTCAGAAGACATTTTCCATCATGTTGAAATGCCAAATAACTTTGATTGATGTGTTAAGTTTGATTTTTATGAATTAGTTCACTATAATGTAATTTATATCACTTGCATTTAGCTTATGAATTGGCACTCACATAGATTTAAGGTATTCATTGAAAGTTATGTTACATATAAATATCCAATTAGAATAATATTGTGAATAATAATAATAATAATTTTAGCTTGCGGTAATTTTGACTTTAATTTTTGAAATATTATTGAAATGTGTAAAAATTAACTTAGAGAGATGCCGTTTTTTCGATAACTTCGGGTCGAAGTTTAGGGGGACCCGGGGATGTAATAGAATAGAATAGAATAGAATAGAATAGAATAGACTTTATTTGCCATAAAAACAAATACAGACATACTGTTGGAAACACAATATTGATTGTAAATAAAACAATAATACAATAAAAATTTAAAACTAAATCATAATAATTATGGCAAATTTACTGAGCGCAAAGAAAATAAATTTTCCGTCCGCGCACAGGAGTATCATATCAACAACAATATAATGAATATTAGAATATTGACAAAAATAAAAAGAATATAAGAAGCAAATAATATATGAAACGAGAGCATAACTAATTATACTAGGCTAAGATGAAACATTTTGTAAATATACTGTATAGGCTACAAAAAAGTATAAAATGGGATGGAGCTACACAATTAAAATTGAAAAATTTGAGGATATTCAAAATGATTAGACCTATTGAATTTCTACAACAGTAGAACATTAGCAGGGAACCTCGCTGAATACATACTAAAAGGCATGATAACTCAATATGACTTACATGCTAATTTTAAAACATTTTATCAAGGGTTTTTCACATAAATGAATAATCTTATCTCTGAATATGATACCAGCTTTCAATGACATCGATATTGAGAGCAAAAATTACCTTTCTTATTTTTCTCTTGAAAACAGGAAGAGGATAATTAGCATAAACTATATCCTGTGGCACATGATTGAAAAACCTGCCTTGCAAAAAACAAAAAGATTTTTGAAAGAAAGTGCTATTGGGTCTAGGGATTGGGAACCTATCAGTGAACCTTGTTCTCATTATTCCAGTTTCATGTCCCAAAGTTGCCCCTTGATTTCCACTAGACCAATAGAATTCAGACAGGACCTTGAAGACGTACAGGTGCCTCAGAGGCATGATTTTCATAACCTGGCATGACGATAGAAAATCAAAATTCTCTTGATTAGCAATTGCTCTAACTAGAGACTTCTGCAGAGACATTACTGGCCTTAAGTGAGTTATATAAGTACTTCCCCAACAGACCAGCCCATAAGAAAGGCGAGATTGAGCAAGAGCAAAGTAAAGATCTCTCAAAACAAATGTTGGACACATATTTTTCAAACTGAAAATTCTATGCAGTAAGCAACGCAGGTACTTCTTCATGCCGTCTATCTGTCCTTTCCACATCAAATTGTCATCAACAGTAATGCCAAGATACTTTACACTTTTTGACTGATTGATGATACCACAGTCACAGTCACGACTGGTACATCCCACATGATGGAACTTTAAAGGTTGGGTTAGCAAGAAAGAAGAGGCTATTCCAAAATTCAAATAAATGGTTTTATCAAGATTCAGGCTTAATTTATTGTACCCGAACCACATGGAAATCAAGTGCAGGTCGTTTGACATCTGATCATACAAATCCTCATCAGAACATGCACCATAAGAAAGTGCCGTGTCATCAGCAAACACTGTAAAACTTCCTCTGAAGGGGCCCAGATACAGGTCGTTGATGTAAACCAAGAATAAAATTGGTCCCAACACAGAGCCTTGTGGAACTCCACAGTCGATCATCAGAAGCGGGCTGGAACTCAAGCCAATGCTTACAGCCTGGGAACGCCCAGTAAGATATGAACGGAACCAAGCAAGTGGCAGACCACGAACTCCAGATGCCTCCAACTTTCTGACAAGTGTAGAATGGTCCACAGTATCAAAGGCTTTTCGAATGTCCAGAAACAAACCTGATACTCTTCTAATCTCTTTATTATTGATATTTGAACATATTTCTGAGACAAATTTCCTCAGAGCCAACTCAGTTCCCAAGCCCTCCCTAAAGCCATATTGACTACTAGAGAAAAAATTGGATGAATTTAGAAAGTTCAATAGACGAATTTTAATCAGCTTCTCAAAAATAATTGAAAACACAGAAAGAAGTGAAATTGATCTATAGTTCTCCACCAATTTTCGGTTACCTTTTTTGGGAATTGGAATCACTTTTGCAATTTTGAGTTTGCTAGGAAAAGCGCCCTCAGAAATGCTCAAGTTGAAAATAAAAGCTAACACTGGACTAATGAAAGAGCTCATCCATTTAACTAGGACAGAGGAATATCCATCAATTCCTGGGGCCTTGGATTTTTTCAAGGATGAAATCACTTTCTCTATCTCAAAAGGAGAAATTGGATGCAGGAAAAAGGATCTCTCACAACGTGGCTCTCTGAAAGAATTGTGATAGTCATGTAAAGCTATTGAAGGGAAAGGAGGAGGAACAGCTGACTTGGGTGCGGAAACAAAATATTCATTAAACATATCAGCCACTTTTGAATCCTCACTAACAATCCCATTTTCAGTAATCAAATTGAATTTGCTTTTCTTTGTACCTCTTCCAATCAATTCATTAATCAATTTCCACTGTTTTTTGGAATTTCCTCTAACCATCTGGAATCGACCATAGTAGTATCTTTCTTTTGATTTCTTGATCCACTTTTTTATTTTGTTTCTCAAAGTTACAAATTCGAGCTTCAACCTACGATTGTCAGGCTCATTCATAGATCTTTTGTATAACTTGTCTCTTGATACAATCGCTTCACAAAGTCCACTGCTCATCCAAGGTTTTAACAATCTCTGTCTATGGTTATTTTGCCTAAGCTTAGTGGATGTAGATGACTGAATGGACAAATTCAAAATATTACAAAAACAATTGTAAGCCTGATCAGCGTTTCGAGCTCTGTACACAGTAGACCAATCCTCTTCACTGAGTAAACGAGTAAGTTCTTCATAATTAATTTCCTGAAATTCATGTGAAACCACCTCAGATTGAGACCTATCAGCATGCATAGATATACATACAGCTCTGTGATCAGTTATAGAGACCTCGACAACAGCAGAGCGTGCAAGAGATGGAGCTAGACCTCTAACCAGTATGTGATCAATACATGTTGAAGTGGTGTCAGTCACACGTGTGTCAATATCAATTATATTTTCAAAATCACATGAAGCTATTATCTCAAAGTATTGGTCACTAATTCGATCAGATTTATCGACATTAATATTGAAATCACCTAAACATACTACAATAGAGCTCTGCAAGCCCTCCAACAAACCACAGAAATCAGTTAGGGAACAATCGACAGGAACTCCATGCCACCTATATATCCCTACCAATGTGAAACAAGAACCACCACACACGCAATCAATGACAATGGAATCGGCTCCATTAATTTCACTAGTCACTGTGCAGCATAAAAATTCCTCCTTGTGATAAAGGACAACACCACCACATCTGTTATCATTACATGAGAATAAAGTAGTGTAGCCTTCAATACTATATAAATTAATATTCACATCTGGTTGGATCCATGCTTCAGACAATATGATAAAATCCGGTTTAGTATCCAAATTATTCAGATATAACAGAAATTCATCAAAATTTCTATTGATGCTTTTAATATTAATGTGAAAAAAAGTTATACTCTCATTATTTTTAAAGTGAAAGTTAAAGTCCTCAATTGAGGATAAATATATACATTCAAAATCACTATCCATAAAATTATTTGCAATAAGAGAAAGGGAGAAGGGGAAAAATAAAAGAAAAAGTACTGAGAAGAAAAATAAGAATTAAAGATAAAAAATATATATAATTCTTGCCCGACCGTATAAGACTGAAAGACTCATAGAGTAGACTCATAGGCTACAATTTCTCATTAGAATGAGATCGATTTGCTAGAAAAAATAAACGAACAACACTAAAACAAAATTAGGAATAATTCAAAGGATCATCATAATCAATAAGATTCAGAAGTTATTCAGAGATAAGATTCAAGGCATCATTGATTCAAACAGAATAACAACCTGCCAAAAGTGATAACAACCTGCCAGCAAGTTGAACGGAATTGAGATAAGAATGAAATTATTTATGTGTTCAGTTTCTCTACAGTTGAAAACTAAGAGCCAGAACTTGAATGGTACTAGTACTGTGAAAGAGCATTCATTTGCATAGCTCTTCATAATATTCTCATTTTATGTGTAGAATATTCTATATCAGAGACTTGTAATAATAAAACAATAAATTTTAATACTAGAGAAACTATATATTATAGGAATTATTCATCTTTCAATACATAATTATTATAATATGAATTATAATATTATGAATCATGTTTTATATTCAGCACAGTTTAGCTGTAGCGGAATAACTCACTGATCAACAGTAAGATCAATACAGTACAATAACAATTCCAGGACAAAAGTTTTCAGAATATTATTAAAGATAATTGATCATCAAAATAACTATAATCACATAAACACACCGCAGTACAAAGTTTTCGATGAGAAGATAACAAAAACTTGAATAATAGATTAAAACCATGGTTTCAACTGACATATCTGTCCTACGTATTATAATACATATCAATATAATATTTATAAATATTTTGCAATATCAATATGTTTTAAATTGACTATTATTTAAATTGCAATAAAATTATTTATATATTCAGAGTCGATGTGCTGTATATATTATTTATGTTACAATTTAAACCTTTGTTACTAGGTATCGTACCTTTATTGAACACAAACTATCCCGTGTATAATGATACACATTATTTATAAACCTTTCGCAATTATCAATATTGTTTGGCTATTATTTTAATACAATATGATTATTTATATATTCCATGTAGATGTATATATTATTTATGTTGCTATTCAAATACTTGTTACCAGGTTTAAAACAACTTAAATAAATTATTAATTTTCTGGCAAATAATTTACAAGGTCTCAAATAACTCAAATAAATCATTAATCAATTTACCAGGCTTTAAATAATTTGCTAATTACCATATTTGTTACCATATAGTAACTTTATTGGGCACAAATTCAATGCTCAAACAATATAACCTATAAACTTTCCTATTCAACAACTTTCAGCGAGTCAATTTCAGTCTATAGATAAGAAACGGTCAGATACGGAGCATTGAAGAAAACAACCGTTCACTACGACTGCCTAGTCGATACTGAACTACATAATTTTTATTATTTGCCATGAATTTTCACAATGAATAGATAAATTGTTGACGACGGTGAAAATTCAAGACAAGTAAAATTATGGAAAAAATGAGAGGCTCTAGGCAGTCGGTGGTAAGGACGGGACCTGGAAACATCTACAGCAGATCAACCAGCCCGACTTCTCCCTACTGAGAGGGTCTCCCATTTGGGTAGAGTGAGTGCCAAATTAATTATATTATTTTTATCTGAGGGTATATCTTGTCAATATTATTTGAAATCATATTTTATCTTTTGAAAATAATTCTTTTTAAATTATCAATAAATATTATAGTATTCATTCTACATTTAATTATTTTACAATTAAAACCTTTCTCATGAGATAAAGAGTAAGATCCAAATTTAACCTCTCGTTAGCCAAGCGATATTTAACCCCTCATTTATTTGATCAGTACATCTTATTTATCAATTATAATATAACAGCATTATCTTTTATTAATTTCTGTATCCAACTCCTAGAGAGTTAGGACCGGTAATTCTTGTTGAATACAATCAATATTAATTATTTTGTTACAAATTTTAAATTACATCATAAATCAAATTAGTTCAACCAACAATTAATCAATTCCATTACATGGTGGAGGCGCCGGGTAGATGGGAACAATATTAGTGCCTTCTGCTCGAAAAGGCTTAGAACACGCGAAGAGCCAGGCTGCTCCAGTTAACGTCAAGTTCAAGCCGGCAAGCGCGGCGTTCTGTTTGATGAGGTCTGGTGGCGTTGGCAATGTTTGGATGTGTGCGTTTCTTCGTAGTGCTGTTGACTGCTGATTTTTGTTTATTTGCTGCTCGTTCTGTGCAAGCAAAACTTGGTACGGCCAATTTGGGTTGATTTCTTGGATTTTTCGTGCTGCAGATGGTGATTTAGATATTTTGTTGAAGGTGTCCTGGGGATTGACGTATGGGAAAAGGTTTTGTCAAGAAGATCAATGGAGGTGAATACGAGCAAAAGCAAGATTATGAGGGTAGCGGTGGGAGAGAGAGAGAGCTGTGGAATAACATGCAAAGGAAAGGCCCTGGATGAGGTAGACCAGTACGAGTATCTGGGAGCAATTATCTGTGCAGATGGAAAACTAGATAGAGAAATTGCAGAGTGAAAAAAGCAATGAATGTATATTTCCAGCTGAACAGCACCGTGGTTGGCAAAAGAGAGTTAAATATGACGACAAAGAAAAGAATATTTAATTGTGTGTTTGCTCCAACTCTCATTTATGGCAGTGAAAGCTGGGTAACCCTCAAGAAACACTCGAGTAAGGTTACTGCAGCAGAAATGAGGTACCACAGAAGAGCAATAGGAAAGACAAGACATGATAGATGGCGAAATGAGAGAGTGAGAGGAGAAGTGGGAAGAAGAGCACTGATGGAAGACATAAAAGAAAGGCAACTCAAATGGTTTGGACACCTCACTAGAATGCAAGAATGTCGCCCAGTAAAGGAAGTGGTGGAGGCTAGGAGGGAAGGAAAGAGACGGAGAGGTAGACCTAGGATGAACTGGGAAGGCTATCTGGAGGAATTGGGGAGGGAGAGAGGCAAGACAATGAGAGATATGAGAAGAATGGCTGAGGATAGGACTGCATGGAGGAGATGGACCGAGGCTGGTACCCCTACGCTGTAACGGCAGAGGGGGTCAAGAAAAAGAAGAAGAAGAAGAAGAAGTGTCCTGGATTGAGAGACCTATTGCTCTTGTGGAAATTGGAATGGGACAATCGACAGTTGATTCAGATATCTCTTGGTCTATGATTTCTTCTTCTAATCCCGAGAACAATTCTCTGGTCCATTGATCTGTGAATTCTTGCATCACTTTGGCTCCGATCTTAGCTCTATACTCCTCCTGCCTTAAGCGTTGCTTATCTTTACGGCTGGTGGTGGTGCAGTCAGCAAGGTTTGAATCCGCCATGGTTTTCTGAAAAAGAAAAGGTTAGCGAGTTCTCAAGAGAAAATCAATCTTGAAAAACCTTGCTGACTGCACCACCACCATTCCCATCTACCCAGCGCCGCATACCATCCCGAAAAGATACACAAGGAGCTTCAATTTATTTTTCCATAAGCAACAAATGCTTTTTGGATATTCTCAAAAGCAACGTGTTGCACCCGAAAAGATACACCAGGAGCTTTGATGAATCTTCCCATAGGCAACAGATGCTCTTCTGTATCTTCTCAAAAGCAACGTGTTGCATCCGAAAAGATACACCAGGAGCTTTGATGAATCTTCCCATAGGCAACAGATGCTCTTCTGTATCTTCTCAAAAGCAACGTGTTGCACCCGAAAAGATACACCAGGAGCTTTGATGAATCTTTCCATAAGCAACAAATGCTTTTTGGAGATTCTCAAAAGCAACGTGTTGCACCCGAAAAGATACACCAGGAGCTTTGATGAATCTTTCCATAAGCAACAAATGCTTTTTGGAGATTCTCAAAAGCAACGTGTTGCACCCGAAAAGATACACCAGGAGCTTTGATGAATCTTCCTATAGGCAACAGATGCTCTTCTTTATCTTCTCAAAAGCAACGTGTTGCATCCGAAAAGATACACCAGGAGCTTTAATATATCTTCCCATAAGCAACAGACGCTCTTTTGTATATTCTCAAAAGCAACGTGTTGCATCCGAAAAGATACACAAGGAGCTTCAATGTATCTTCCCATAAGCAGAATATGCTCTTTTGTATCTTCTCAAAAGCAAAGTGTTGCAATCCAAAAAGATACCCCAGGAGCTTTAGATGCTCTTTTGTATCTTCCCAAAAGCAACGTATTGCATCAGAAAAAAAACACAATGTGCTTTAATGTATCTTCCCATAAGCAACAGATGCTCTTTTGTATCTTCTCAAAAGCAACGTGTTGCATCCGAAAAGATACACCAGGAGCTTTGATGTATCTTCCCATATTTAAGCAACAGATGCTCTTTTGTAAATTCTCAAAAGCAACGTGTTGCATACGAAAAGATACACAAGGAGCTTTTTGGAGATACAACACTGACTATCAGCTGACATTTGTTCAACATGCTCTTTCCATTGTTGGTGATACGTTGCAACTTTCTCATTCATGAAGAACCTCTGTGTGTAGGGAGCTTCCTCCATCAAGGGATCTAGGGGCCTCAGAAGCCTGATGTTTTTGCAAAGCTGTGAATACTTGTAGTTCTGTGAACAGTAGACCTCACGCAGTATTCTCATCCACAAGTACCTGATTGAAACTATAGACCTTATGGAAATACAGGAATAGACTGGCTTCTCCACACATCTGTGTAATCACTTGTCAGCTGATTTATAATGAATAATTCTATAGTCTGATTTTTACCCTAATATTGGCGTATGAAGGAGGCTCCTTTTTCCTTTTATATTATCCTTGAAATGCAAAATTTCCAAAAACCTTGTATATACGTCGACGCGCAATTAAAAAACATAATTTTCCTATCCCGTACGTGTATAAGCCAGTTTTTCCATTATTACAGTAAAGATAACTTCTTCAACTTGGTACACTAACATAATAAAGAGACAGAACACAAATCTTGTTTAGAAACCTTCCTTAACTTAATGCCAAACTTACAAAATTGGACTGGATATTAATTTAGCCACCATCTGTTCGAAGAGAAAGTCTCAACTCACACTTATGCGACTCAGGTCGAGAAGAGACTGCGACTCTAGTCTCTTCTCGACGCAGCATGTGTTTTCAAATAGTGACGTCGCGGAGACTAGAATCGACTGGTCAGAGTGTCACAATTTGGAAACACATACTGCGTCGAGAAGAGACTAGAGTCGCGTAAGTGTCGAGAAGTAATCGTCGAGAAGAGACTAGAGTCGCAGTCTCTTCTCGATTTGAGTCGCGTGTGAGTTGAGACTTTCTCTTCGAAACAGATGGTAACTAAATTAATAACCAGTCCAATTTTGTAAGGTTGGCATTAAGTTAAGGAAGGTTTCTAAACAAGATTTTGTGCTCTGTCACTTTATAATGATAGTACCAAGTTGAAGAACTTATCTATACTGTAATAAAGGTAAAAACTGGCTTATACACGTACGGGATAGGAAAATTATGTTTGACGCATCATCACGTCTAAACTACTGGACTGGAATTAACTTGAAATTCTGTATATAATTAACCAAGGATGTCTCTAGGCCTACTTCAAAATCTTCATGATTCCATTCTCTCTAGATTATAGTTCTATTATTAACATATGGTATGTACGTTTCAATAATAATATATTCATGTCCCATGAATGAAATTTGAAAATTAATTCTAAAAAGCATAAAAGGAAAATTGAAATTTGGGCTTCGAGGTGCACAAGATTGAAATTTTTTAGAATCGATGTGCAAAATTTTGATATCTAAATCATTCCCGTTTTTCCGGTATGCAATCCACAAGTAAACATGTTTTGATGCAAACAAACGAGACCCTACTCTCTCTCACTCTCTCTCTCTCTTAACTTTCAATAGTCAACTGGTTTTCTTTGTAATACTTATACTGTATTTTGTTTATTTGAATACTGTTGTATATTGTTTATTTGTTTTGTATTGTACTGTTGTTTAGTGCAACGGGTCTATCGAGACCTAGCACGTCATAATATATTAATATAATGTTATTCAATGAATAACAGCTGTGCTTAGTGAGAAAAGTTGTGTGTAGTTTTGGGTTCAAAATTTTATAAGATAACTTGATTAATCCAATATGAAGTGATAATTAAGTGTTATATTCAAATATAGTTTGGTGTTCTAATTTCTCTAAATTCAAAATGTTTAGCTTATATATATTTTTGGACGAAAATTGAACTTGAACGTTTTACAGTAGAAACATAACCTATTTTTTGTACATTTTATTAATTTATCAAAATTTGGGAATGGAATAGATTTGGGCCAAGCCTGCTGTTCCTTCCTAATCATATTTATATAATTTGTGATTCTGTCCACGAATAGAAAAATAAATAATAAAATCAATCAATCAACCTTATTATATACATAGCCTACGGTAGGCCAATCTTTTACAATTGTAGCTTACCTTATCTTTCTTCTCCTTCTTCTCTCCTTGTGCTTTGGCTCTCTCTTCCTCCTTTGCCTTCTCTTGTTGAAGGCGTTCCAAGCGACGCTGCTCGGCCAAAGTGAATGATTTGCGTTCTGATTTTGTGAGCCCGTTTTTCGCCAGCTGTCGCATCACTGGTTTATCCAGGATTTTCTGCTGAATAACGTCCAGCGGCGACACAACGTTCTAAAACATATATAGATTGATAAGTAACAAAATACATTTCAATTATCTAAAAATAATGTGATTGTGCTATGTGTTGAGAACCTTCCCAAGGTTGCTATTTTACTTTCCTTGTCCTATAGGTAAGGAAAGTATTGCTTTCCGAAAAAAATTAAGGTACCCCAATTTCTAAATTTCTAGAAAATTAATTAACAATAATAGCTTAACTAACTTTAATTTCCCGTACTCTTCATTTTGCATCCACTATTTTTCCCTGCACATAATTTTTTATTCAGCATGAACAATTATTATTTTCCCACCTATTTTGTAGCTAGACTTGCTTCAGTTCTCAATACATTTTTTACTTTCCTTGCCCTATTACCAAAGGTGAGGAAAGTATTGCTTTCCAAAAAAAAAAATTAAGGTACCCCAATTTTGAAATTAGGAACTTAAGGTCCTTACAGTATAAGGATCCGACACGAACAATTTCGATTAAATGCGATTCAAGATGGCGGCTAAAATGGCGAAAATGTTGTCAAAAGCAGGGTTTTTCGAGATTATCTCGAAAACGGCTCCAACGATTTTGATCAAATTTATACCTAAAATAGTCATTGGCATTGAGCTCTATCAACTGCCACAAGTCACATATATTATCTGTAAAAATTCCAGGAGCTCCGCCCCATCTATGCAAAGTTTGATTTTAGATTCCAAATTATCAGGCTTCAGATACAATTTAAACAAAAAATTCCAAGTGGAAAAGATTAAGCATGAAAATCTCTACAATTTATGCTCAATAAATAAATAACATTTTCACCTAGAATTTAAAATTAGCTCGAAATTCGGGAAAATGATATTATTTCAATTGCAAATTGTTGGCAACTGTTGATTCTATTAAATCATTCACTATGAAGAGATAGCAGACTTCGTGTGTCTCCAGCGTTATTGTCCTGTCACCAGCTGGCTTGGATCTTTGAATAGTAGACTTGAGATGCGCGTGTACACTAGCGTCAGGTGATAAATTTTCATAACGGCAAGGAAAGTTGTGTGAGTGCTCCACACCAGATTTTTTTGTATATATTACGAGGTGACTATGATGTCTATTAACGTTTATTGTTATATTTTAAAATTTTTTATTGAATTGTTGACTATGTCTTGCATTTTTGTTAAAGTGTTCTGACAATAAATGAATCTTGAAGGCTCAAATTATGTACTGAGACTAGGGTGTCCCTGTATATGATCAATTATTCTAGGAGCTATGATATGATAATAATTGAGACTATAATTATTAAGCCCTAACTGCAGACACGTAAGATGACAAAAAATGAGTTGCTTACCTGTACTGCAGGGACATCATCCCAGTCCTCGATAGAATCAGGGACTTCAACATGAATGGGAACTGCATTTGTTACCGGGCAGGTGGAAACCCCTACTCTCTGGGTAAAATGTTCCCAGTTTCTACGATAGGTGCAGTTCGCCTCATGATGCTAAAACGGAAAGATACAATGTTAAATGATACAAAGATACAATGTTAAATGATACAAAGATACAACGTTACATGATACAAAGATACAATGTTAAATGATACAAAGATACAATGTTAAATGATACAAAGATACAACGTTACATGATACAAAGATACAATGTTAAATGATACAAAGATACAACGTTACATGATACAAAAATACAAACACAGAACTGCCAGTTCCTACGGTAGGTGCAAATTCATATTAACTTCCCAATTGAGATAAACTCCTCAAACTTCCACTCTATTCTTATTGAATGAAAACGACTAAGAAATTGTCAAAAAACCACTGATTTATTGATAATTAGAGAGACCGGTTTCGGTTATTACACCATTGTCAATCTCTGATAAACTAAATAAAAATAATAATTCTGATAATGGTTATTCTGTCACAAGTAATGGCCCATGTTTTACTTGACGAGCAGTAGTTTGGCAAGCATTACTTGACAGATGCATACTACCTTGTTTGAAGCACAAGGCACAGTATCAATCAAATAGGGTTGTTTATATCATAAGTTCAGTGTGATAATTGATTCAAATTCTTGAACAACATTGTTGGGTTGTGATGGAGCTGGTTGCAACCCAACATGTCTGCTTTGAATCCTCCAATATTTCAATTTAAAATTATTCATAAATATTAGTGATGAAAGTGTAAATGGATATAGTGTACTGAATCACCCTTTATCATGTAAGACTGTAAATTAGGGTATTTTATGTTAACCTTGTATTCTTTTCTTGCTTCCCCTACTATTCTACTTATAACTATTCTTACTTTCTTTATTAATCTTCTTTTTCCTTACTTTCTTTATGAATCTTCTTTTTTCTCTAGCATTCTAGTAGTCTAGATTTCTAAAACCTTAGTTTATCAGAGATTGACAATGGTGTAATAACCGAAACCGGTCTTTCTAATTATCAATAAATCAGTGGTTTTTTGACAATTTCTTAGTCTTTTTCATTCAATATGAATAATTACCACAATATCAACTTCTCAACTACACAAAAAGTTCCACTCTATTCCTTGAGTGAAGAGATCAGTCGTTTTATTTGTCTCTTTGACATGCCATCTCGATAGTTTGTGTAAATTTTATGAACGTTTGTGTTTTTTAATTTCTTTTGACGAAATCTATCCAGTGTAAAGACTGGTCATGGATGGAAAGAAAATTAAATTGAATTTTCTAGTTTCATTTTGGCTATTAGACCTAATCATCTCTCCATTTTTAATAAACGTTTGTATTGTAGGCCTATTATGATTCATACCCTTATCATCACCAAGGCTTAAAATACTTGTAGAAAGTTGCCTTTAATTGTAAATAAATGAATTTGAAACATAACACTCTAAAATACTATGATATATCTTCTAATGCTATCTCTTCTCTAAGATACTACACATAAGGCTTGGCCACAAGTTAAATGAATTTGAAACATAAACACTCTATAATACCATGGGATATTATCTTCCAATGCTATATTTTTTCTCTATGAAACCACACATAAGGCTTGTCCACAAGTTGGTAAGTCAGGGAATCAAATCAAATCAATTTATTGCCACAGACAAACACTTTACAATTTGTATCGGTCACTTCAATATTACAAAATATATTAGAGATCATAAAACAATAGCAATTACCTAAAAACCTAGATAGACTCCATGTTAAAAATGTTGAAATATTCATCTACACTATAAAAATAATGTTTTATAAAAAATTCTGATTCTTAGTTTAACTTCCCTGAGTGTCAGACCTCGAACATTTGGTGGTAAATGGTTATAAAACTTTATTGAAAAGGCCTTAAAACTCATATGACTAGATCTGTAAGAGCAGTAATCATTCCTCAGATTCGATTTATTCCTTGTGTTATAAGAATGAATGTTGTCATGAGTTGAGAATAAATGAAGATTTGACTTTACAAAAATCAGAAAATTAAACATAAAAATACAAGGTAAGCTCATTACTCCCATGACATTAAACTCCCATGGGTTGGTAGCACTGGGCTACACACTTAAGTCAATGAAATTTTAGGCTCCCAAATTTTTCGAATTTAAACATTTGTTGTGTCGAGTATTTACATAGTGAGTATTCAAGTGATATTTTCAAGTGCACAGTTACCTGGTATGTATATCCAATTTACAGAATAGTGAGTTGTATTAATGTACACTGTTCAACATACACACGCTTCCTTTCGCACAATAGTCTCCATTTTGTCTACCGGCACTTTCCTGTAATTATGCTTTCTTGTTGACAATAATTCACCCTGACTTTGTGTTTGTGACTGCTGGCTATCGACATTGAGGCTACGTAGTAGGCCTATCACTGATAGTAGTTCGAGCAGCCGACAGGTATTTCTTATCAGAGTGCTGTTATCAGGACCAAACACAGCTGATCAGTTGCTTATGTTTTGCCGCCATCGTTTTGAGATTTCGTTTCATTCATTATCCTTCCTCTCTTTTTGTACGATAGAAAAACCTATGTACTCAGGAGCTTCCTATAATGTTTTCCAGCCTTGTTTGCTCTCTTGGCGATTCCTATAATACTCCTATCTGACCTTTCCAAACATCGAATAAACGACGCAATCTCGTTCTTCATTATTCATTGATATATTCTCTACTACGACTGTTGAATATTCAATCTTACGAAATGTTAACCAGAAGAAATCGAAATGAACTGTTGAAATTGTCAGATGTGGACTGCATGCATCTGAGTGATGGACTGATGAATGAGGAAGTTGTGCAGTTGGCTGTTCAAATACATGGAGCACTGGGTGTCATATCTTCCAATTATTCTAATGATGCAATTGTGGAAATTGTCCCTCATCTTATCAGTACTCTGAATCGACTAGATGCCTGCCTAAAAGTAAATGACGACCTTCAAGGAATCTTAAGTGATATTTCAACCGAGAATTCTCAATTAAAAAGAATTTAGATATTGAAAAGCAAAGAAGAATCGATTGTTTTGAAGAGTCATTAAACATGGAAGAACAAACTGATCAGGAGATACAACGATTAAAAAAACAAGTCAATGATTTATTGGAAAATAGAGAAAAACTTGAATTCAGTGCTGGAGTGGAAGTTAGGTCTTTTGCCCATATGTCAACACAGACTAAATCAAAAATGACATGTTCAGACTGCTCTAGACTCCATGAAAATTAAGAATTAAGCAGATGGAACTTATGGAGGTGAGACAACGTCGGTGGGAGGATCGGATTGAGCTGGAGGAGGGAGCGAAGATGTCTTCAATAAATAATAGGCTTAATAAATCTCCATACGAGAAGCGATCAGACAACATTGTCGAAAACTCAACAACTGTTTTATCAATTAGTAAAGCTCCAAATCCATCAAATATTGAACAAACTAGATTGAATTCAAAGGGAATTGTCAAGAAAAATAAGGAGACTGGAAAAATAAAAATTGTTGCTGACAGTCATGGCAGACGTTTGGTGAAGCTGGTGGCTGATGCGTCCGACGGTGCCGTAGAAGGTGTCATCAAACCGGGGGCCACATTCGATCAAGTAGCATCCAGCTGTACCCAGGAGGGTTCATCCCTATCCAACAAGGACCTCATTGTTATCATCGGTGGAACCAACGACATGCATAAGGATCGATCTGGCGACTTTCTAACTTCATTGAGGAATCAGCTGCAGGGTTTAATGCACACTAATGTATTGTTAATGAACATTCCATATCGTTATGATCTTCCTAAAAATTCTTCTATTAATTGTACTATTAAGAATACCAATCAATCCATTCGTAAGCTTTGCGGTGGTTTTTCAAATGTTAAGGTCTTGAATGTTGAAGACATTGGCCGTCGTTTCCATACCCGCCATGGATTGCATTTCAGTTTCATGGGAAAGCGCTACATATCGGATTCTATAGCAAAAGCGTATCATAATTTGTCACTGGATCTTGACTCTTCTAGCACTGTAGATTATTATACTATTTCCACTGATAAACTGGCTGATAACGTTGCTGATGGTACACTACACTCACATAGACGCACTTTAAACGGACAGTAAATGACAAGGCTCAAGAGAGAGTTACTTCTCCTAATCAGACTTCTATTCATAAAAATAGATCAGTTTTTGACAAGATTTCTATATTACATCAAAATGTTCAACACCTACCATCACGATTGGAAATGTTGAAAATAAATTTACAGGAGTTGGAGCCAGAGATACTAGCTATTTCAGAGCATAAAATGTCAAGTGCTGAAACAGAAATACTAAATCTACCAAACTATCTGATAAGTTCACAATTTTCTAGACTTAACAGTACTGGGGGTGGGGTCATGATTCTAGTGCACAATAATTTTTTCTCAATATGTAAACGTGTAAATCTACCTGCTATTCAGTCAATAACGACTGAAAAAGAGTTTGAATGTTGTTTAACTGAGTTTTCACTTGATAATTTTAATTTTGTCCTGGCTTGCTTATATAGAACACCTCAGCATTGTTATTTAGATCCATTCTTAGAAAAGTTAGAAATACTTCTTGAAATTCTATGTAAAAATATAAAAAAGTTATCGTTGCAGGTGACATAAATATCAATGTTCTGGAGAAAAATAACACATATAATAAGTTCGTGAATGTACTGAAAATGCATAATATGATTTATAAAGTCAATTTCCCTACAAGAATTACTACCACATCTGAAACAGCGATAGATAACTTTATTATTACCAACATAGCTGATGATAGTTTAAAGATATCGGGTATAATCACTCATATCTCCGACCATGATGCGCAGCTGCTCGAGATCCGAGGTATGAGTGTGTTCCGCGATAAGCCAATCAGGAATTTTGTCGTAGATTTGATGACTGCCACTTAGAAGTGTTCTATAGAGAGTTAGCTCATTTAAATTGGATGGAGGTTTATCAATCACCAGTGGATGAAAAGTACAATGTCTTTATCTCGACTTTTTCACATTATTTTAATATTAATTTTCCAAAAATCCTGAGAACTATGAAAGAAACTGATAGTAGGAACGGGATAAGTCCAGAGGTCACTGATAAAAAAAGAGAATTATTAGAGTTAGAGAATTTACATAGACAAACAAAAAGAGAAGAATTAAAGATTCAAATAAAAAATAATAGAAAAGCTCTTAAACTTATGATTGTAAAGAATAAACAAAAATACTTTGATGGGAAAATTTCTAATTCTAAAAATAAGAATAAAGTAACTTGGAAAATTATAAATGCTGAGGTGGGTAAGAATGGGAAGAACAACTCAAATCTAAGTGTAATAAGCGATGGTATACACTCAACGAATCCTAGTACTGTGAGCAATATATTTAACGATTTTTTTGTTTCGGCTGTTGATAGGTTTGTTAAACCAGATATTCCCAATGGTTCTAGACCTGTAACTGTACAAAATCCACGTTGTTGTCAATCTTCATTGAGGTTTAGATTTGAACCTATTACTGAGTGTCAATTACATAAAATAGTGATGTCATTTGAGAACAAACACTCTTCTGGGCCAGATGATATCCCAATAACGGTAGTGAAACGAGTTTTACGAGCTATAATCAAGCCATTAACACACATTATAAATTCATCCCTTATAGCAGGTCAATTTCCTGATAAACTGAAGATAGCTAGAGTTCTTCCAATATTTAAAAAAGGTGACATCAAAGATCCAGGTTGCTACAGACCAATAGCGTTGTTATCAGTTTTCTCAAAATCATTGAACGTGTGGTATATATTCAATTAATGAAATACCTAGAAGCAAACCATTTATTGGATAAAGAACAGCATGGTTTCCGCTCAAAAAGTCAACAATTACAGCAATGGTGGATTTCATAGATACCATAATAAATACAATAGATAAAGGTGAGAGAATTATTGGCATATTTTTAGATATGACACGTGCATTTGATAGTGTGTCTCATAATGTTCTTTTGCGCGCATTAGAGGAATTGGGAGTACATGATAAGGAGAGGAAGTGTTCTCATCTTATTTGATTGGCAGACAGCAATTTGTTGAAGTAGAGCATACTGAGGAGAAAAACAATCATAGTTACAAATACAGTTATCGCTCTAACCTAAGAAGTTTAAAGTATGGTGTCCCTCAAGGGTCCATTTTGGGTCCCTTACTATTCCTATGTTACATCAAGGGTCTGCCTGATGTGGTTCGAGCACATGCTCTGTGTGTCTCTATGCAGATGATGCTAACATCATATTTTCAGGAAAATCGATTGAGGATGTAGAACTCTCATCTGCTGTAGGCCTGTCCTCTATTAATGAATACCTGAATAGCCGAAATCTCTTGCTGAACTCAAGTAAGTCTATTGTAGTCCCCTTTTCAACAAGGCAGAACAGGAGTGAATTGTGTCCAAGCGTAGCTATGAATAACACCCTTTTGGATTGTAAGATCAAACTAAATTTCTTGGTCTGTTAATAGATAGTAACCTTTCGTGGGAAAATCATGTTGCCAATGTTGTGAAAAAATATCCCCAGGTCTATATGCATTGCGTCAAATGTCCAGTTTATGTAGTATACAAATATTAAAATCTATATACCACTCAGTAGTACATGCACATCTATCATATGGTCTCTGCATATATGGTAGTACAAGTAAAAGTAACCTTGATAAAATTCTAAAACAGCAAAAACGAGCAATAAGAATTATGCTGAACCTCAATAGAACTGATTCTGTAAAATTAGCTTTCTCAGACCTGGAAATTTTAACAATATATGGACAATACATATATGATGTTATAGTCTTTTTCAAAAAATTTGGTGACACAAACTTGAGAAATAACACTCACGGTTATAATACAAGGTTTGGTCGTATAACAGAGAGGCACAGATTAGATCTTTTTACGAAAAAAACCATATACAGAGGTAAGAAGTGTTTTGTAAAGTTGCCAAGCAGTCTCCAAATATTAGAAGATCCAACAATGTTTGCAAAGTATCTAAGGGAATATCTGGTAAAATTGTCGCTGTATTCGTTTCAAGATAGTTTTTCTGGCATTTAATAAGGTGATTGCCGAGACGAGAGGCCACAATCACATGCGCACTGTTGAAAGGGCATGTCACCAGGTCCCTGGTGGGATCCGCCCTTTTGTTTTGCAACATTTTGCTTTCAAACTGTAACAAACACAGAAAAATAATTCAGTTTTACTAACCTCACTTTGTTTACAACATTTTAAACACCTCTAATACATTAGCCCTACAATGCATAGTGACTCCAAATGGAATCATCTCAGTTTTCAGTGCATTTCATTCAATATAAATCCAAATGGAATCATTAGGCATCACAAGACTAACTTTATATGTCTCCTTACAAGTAGTTCCTTTGGAACACACAGATAGCAGCATATACCACACTTTCAAACGGATTCCATCTGAAGTGTCATGGCCTTCTGAGTATGGGACGATCACACTTTTGAAAAATTTGTAAAAAATTAACTATTAGCTCATTTTTATTGAAAAAATATAAATAGATCAATTATTATTCCAGGTTTTTAAATAAAATAAGTATAAAATGGAGAAAAATTCTGTTCTATGTCCACACAATAAAATGTTTATGATTCTTTCTGGAGTCATTGCGTGGATGGGACCTATAGACCTAACCTCTAACATAACCTATATCGCTAGTTTTGGCTTATGTTTATGCGGTTTTTGGGCGTGTGATCGTTATTGTATTGTTGTTTAGGAAGATTAAATTAAAAAATTAATTTATATTTATCTTATGCATCTCTTGAAGGATGGATGAAGAAATCGTGTAGCCTATGTAGTGAACAATGATAGTAGTTTACAAGAAATTACCGAAGAAATATTATTTGCTCTTCCTATTCTATCAGACAGTGAGGATGAAGATTTGGATGAGAATAAGCTATCTCTACCAGGTGTTCAGTGGTCTAATATCTGGCTACTGATAAGGACTTAGAGATTGTATATAAAAACTGTTTTCATTTCTATTCCACAATTTACAACATTTCAAGATTCTACAATAGACTACGTACATAGTGAGTGCTTGTATATAAAAAACTTTTTTTATTTTTATTCCACAACTGACAAGATTTTATATTTGGCTTATTGACAGAAACTGAATGCTTGTATATAATGACTATTCTACACCTGACTTAACCAGAAATGATTGATTCCACACCAGTACTGAGAACTTGTTAGAACGTAAGTAAAGTTGAAAATATTTCTCAACATACAAAATACCGGTATGTTACATTTCTATCATTATTCGAATTGCATGATCATTTCTTCATAATTTTATTCTGAATGTGAAATTTCATAATGCATTCTATTAGGCTATATAGAAAAGACTATTCCTATTCTTTTCAAAGATTTTACCTGCAATAGTAATGGCGATTTATTGCCATTTCTTATGACAGACTAATAAAAAACATCAGCATAATTTGACTACCTAATTATATATTTATTGTGATATAATAATTATTTTTATTTCAAAAATCAAAATAAGTCACCCTTTATAAGCCAAAAAACCTTATTATGAGCATCAAATATGTGTTTGAAGTATGAATGCTTTCCATGATGAAACTTGCTACTCAATGCATGATGACTACATTTGGAGTCATAACTTAAAATGCCTAAAAAGTAATTATGAAAAATGTTAGGATTTTTTTATTATTTTTATTGTTTTCAGCAATGAATTCTGAGTTAAATGATATTTTTTCCCAAAAAAAATATTATTATTTGAAAAATCAAATAATTATCAATTATTATTATTATCAAATAATTATCAGTTATTATTTGAAAAATCATGCATTGCAGGGATAAGTTAGGAAGGCTAAGGTAGGAAAACTTAGATTAGGAATATCATAATTTGATGATTTCGATAATCAAAATGGCTGCTACTTATATGTTAAATGCATATAAGATTGTGCTACTTTGTACTTAGTTTATTTTAAATAAAATAGTAAGCGCCGTTTAATTTTTGTGATTTTGTGCTCAAAATAACATACTAAATCGATCCTAGCCAAAAATTTGATGACAGGTATTTTGGCACTGGACGTACACTTACACCGAAAAATATTACAATGTAATTACATTGGATGCGTAAATTATGATTGTACAAGTGCACGCTTGGTTATGCATGATAAAGCACGCAGGTGAACCACAAAATCTGGAAAAAGCAATAGGAACACTTACGAACACTGAACGCGTGCACTTGCTGATTACGTTCAGTGTTATTAGAATTAGCATAGGCTACAGCTTGCTTATAAATATTAAGAAAATAAAAATCCCAGTACCCTTTTTTTGAAAAATGTTATCACAACATGTTTCGGACATTTATGCCATTTTCAAGTGATATCACTTAAAATGGCATAAAAACAAAGATTTCACTTCAACAAGTCTAATACCTACCTATCTACTAACCTACAAACAACACAAAATTCAAAATAATCTGGGCTATTCAATAGGTTATGTAAAATATTTGGTAAATGTTAAATACGTAGCTAAAAATTTTTTAAGTTGAGAAATGATTAATTAGACTACTTTTTATTATCATGAAAGTTGTGTTTTAGCTTGAGGTTACATAGTTACAGTAGGCTATGCAACCATATATTTCTGGACTGATAAAATAAGACGGAACCATTTAGATGAAGATATTATCAATGAATAAATTTCAAAATGATTAGAACTAATGCAATTATTAATGTAATTAAACTGTTCAATTACCTTTGAAAAATATAAAATCAAATCGAGACCAATCACTTACACTGAACGTGTGCACTTGCTGGTTACGTTCAGTGTTATTAGAATTAGACAGCATAGGCTACAGCTTGCTTAGTATGCAGTAAGTAGGCCTATAAAAATAATAAAATTCATTTAAAATACACTGCTAATAAAAATATTAGAAAAGTTGAAGAATAAATTATATAGAAAATAGTTTCAACAGTTAGCCAACGTCTGAAAGTGTAAACTACAAGTTAGGTTGGGTAAGGCTACAAGTAGCCTAACAGCTACAGTTTATGAGTCATCAATCAAATTTGAAACTTCTGGAAATTTCTCGAAAAATGATTAAACTTTTCTAATCACTATGTTAGTGTTGGAATGCTTCCAATTAATTCAACATTGATATTGAACTAAAAAGAAATTTGATTTTTCAAGTTGTAAAAACAAAGATTTCACTTCAACAAGTCTAATACCTACCTATCTACTAACCTACAAACAACACAAAATTCAAAATAATCTAGGCTATTCAGTAGGTTATGTAAAATTTTTGGTAAATGTTAAATACCTGGCTAAATTTTTTTTAAATTGAGAAATGATTGATTAGACTACTTTTTATTATCATGAAAGTTGTGTTTTAGCTTGATGTTACTTAGTTACAGTAGGCTATGTAACCATCTGTCAGGACTGATAAAATAAGACGGAACCATTTAGATAAAGATATTATCAATGAATAAATTTCAAAATGATTAGAACTAATTTAATTATTAATGTAATTAAACTGTTCAATTACCTTAGAAAAATATAAAATCAAATCCAATTAACACCACAGGGACAGTTAACGAGGTCACAGACGAGGTAGCACAGCCACAGCTTGTTGAAACTTGAAAAATGAATGAAAGTTTGATAAAAGGTAGCAATGCCTCAATAATCTTAGCGGTCAAATAATATTAAAAATCGATTAATAAATTAATGGAATAGAAAAAATACAGGCGGTATCTATTATAATATTCATGAAAAATGTGTTCTCGAATTTTTATGAAAATTGAATTATAAAAAACCACTGAGTACCGTTCTTCAGTTGCCGGAATACTGCCACGACTGAAAAGTGACACAAAATACTGTCGAAACATTTCTCCGTAGAAACGTTTGACAGCTTTGTCAGTTACTCGAAACAGATAGTTTCTCTACAGAACGACATAAAATAAAATATATATAAAACAAATTTTAATAGGATGACATTCATTTCATCTCTAATTAGCTGTTTAATTGACGTTTTTGTATCTGGAAGTATCAAAACATTTGAAATAATACCACCATTACACAGGGGCGTTCCCCAGGTGCCCCTTTCGAGTTACATCTTATAGTATTGTCTTCAATACTATGCCGTATAAGGTTTCTAATTCTAAAAAAAACACTATATATTAAAAGCTTGGTTTATTTCATTAAATTTTATTTTTACAAAAATATCTCAACATAATTAATATTCTAAGAGTGCCACAACTATACAATAATGTTCTCTTTTAAGAATGAATCAACTTGTAACATTTCTATTATAATTAATAATTGACGTATATAACTTTATAAATATATTTAAACATACGGTGATCTATAAAAATAGTAATAACTCAATACTGGAGATGAATTCATTACAGATTGGACGGAATAAAATTGAGAAAATTCTAATTTTAAAAACTGTAAAATAAGTATATTAAAAGTAGGCTACAAAGATAAATTTCAATACCTGTGGAAAATACTGCTTTTAAATAAATGAAAACACTAAATACTGTTTTACACCAATAATCCAATGATAAAAAGTTTTGAAAATCATTACAGTATTTAAACTTAAATTTTGTAGAATCATTACATCAACAATAAAACAATATATCACTACATAAATGAAACACATTACATTATTCCACAAATACATATTAGAAAAAACGATAATATTATTACTCAACAAAAAAGCTAAAATAATATTAAACTTCAACTAAATGAAGCATGAGAACACACAGTGAAATAACTAGAACAAAAATTAATTTTGTGCTTACACAAAACTAGTTCAACTATAAATAATATATATTTGATAACCTATGCTATATGAGAATAAATGAGTTGCTGTAACTATAAAAATGATGATAACTCAACTATAATGAAAATAATATTTATGAAATAATGTTGAAAATTTCTCATGACTCAAAAGTGACTCAAATTCCAATAAAACCTACTACAATGAAATATTATTGATAAAATAGAAAAAGTCAATGTTCAATTGAAGATACATTTTATGGCGTGATTAGCCACTTATTTATGTTCATGTATTCAAGGCAATAGTTTCAGTAATATATAAGTCAATAAATAGTTGATAGTACCTAATAGTTTAGTGATATAAAGTTACTCCTTCACACATAGCTTTGTGCGCGTCTTACATTGGATGATTACATTCTATGGAAATGTATTTTTTGTTATATTTCATAGCAACAACTAGGATAGATAATATAACATCTTCAGATAATATATCAATCCTTTGCTTACAGTGTAGTTATGTCTTTATGATATTGGAATGCTAGAGCCTACTTCTAATGAATTTCTACTCTGCTAGGCAAAAAGAGAATATGATTGTTTGTATGGGAGTATTCACATACAAGCAGCCAACAAATGTGTGAACACTTCCATAAGAACGAATAGAAATCTCTTACTTCTTAGCAGAACAGTAATTCATTGGACATTGGGTATTTACTATATCTAACTCTAATTATAAAAATAGTAATATAAGGCCGCATTGAAAAGCACAGATCTCAAGATAAATTATTTTGTAACTCTTATTGTAAATATTTGTACATTGATTAATAAATCTAGCAATCATATAAGGCAGAAACTAGAGGACTAATATTGGACGGTATTTTCACTTTCAAGGAAAGAGTTTCAGTGACATAAGGCAACAGTTTTAGTGATAAAAGATAACAGTTCTTTAAATATAATAATAGAGGATATACATTGAATATAAGGCAGAAACTAGAGGACTAATATAAGGCGGCATAGTCACTTATTCAAGGCAATAGTTTTATTTCAAATATTAAAAAGTTGGATGAGCCTCTATAAAGAATAGATTCAAACCTCTTTCTTTGATATGTCAAAACTCTAAACATCAAGTGAACATCTCTATAATACATTTCAAGTATCAAGATCTTAGTATAAATCAGATTAAGACCTCCCTAAACCTCACAATTTTAGTTTTATAACTATAAACTTGGGTTTCAATCCTCTTCACAAAATTTTCAGTCGTTAATTATTCTCACAATATAAATTTTCAAATTTAGATGCTTCAAAACCAAACATAGAAGAAATATCTCACATTACTATCACTAAAATAGAAAATATTCACATATTAAAGAAATAATTTTGCAGGACCAAAAAACAAACTTAATATTCTAAACGCACAACTGAAACTGGAAAACTAAGGTCGATAAAATAAAATTTTACTGGACATAGTTTGTTGCAAATTTCATGTAGAATCAATTGCCCTCGGCTGTTACTATTTTCTTGGGATACCCTGCATTTAAACCTATAGATATTTTTCAAACCTACTTCAAACCCTTTATATCTCAGTATGCTCACTCTTGCCATGCACCCCTCTCTGCTCCATGCCATACTCGTCCTCATACTGATGTCCCCCTGCCCTCCCGCCGCCCATGGCCCGCTGCCGCTTGAACTTGTGTGCCCTGGCCTCCACCAGAAACAGCCCTCCAGCCAGATAGGCGCAGATGACTCCGAGCACTCCCAGCGCATAGCTGTAGCCGATGTCGTTGTGCTCCCAGTTGGGCATCCACACGCGGGCGTCTCCGTTGTAGCCGAAGATTAAGAGGGCTAAGGAGCCCGTTAGAGCTGGAAAATTGAAAGAGAGAATAATTATTATTGAACTGAAATCCTAATTAATGGAATAGAGAAGGTAAATAAAATTGGAAAAAGGGTAGTAATAGGCTAATGTCACATCCATACGTTGGCCCAATGTGTACAGATGACAACCAGCGCCCGGGTATGGATGGGTGGTTGCTAGCCTTTATTGGCTCTGATGCTCAAATCCAGAAAACCTTTTTGGCAGATCCCCCACAGGCAGAAAACCCTCAAACACATCAACTGTGGACCTGTGGACCGAAACTTGGCAATCTGTTTCAGTCAGAAACAAAGACATAGTTGATGATTCAACTAGGAGGGTGGATGGTTTTGAGCTGCCTCAACAGGTGTGGGTGAGACTGAACAAGACAATGGAGATGCCAAAAAATATGCATCTATGGGTAAAGGTGCGTACAGACTTTCGCTCTGCTCCGCAATCGAACGTCACTCGAGCAGATCGATTGATGATCGACCGGGGAGCAAGAGTGGAACGCGAGAAGAGCTAACATCTCCCGTAACGTTCATCATCGGTGCGAGTGTTCATAACCACATCATTACGGAGTGTTCATTGTCAAGATTCCAGGGAGGGCTACAGAAATTGCATGTAGCTGATGACGAGGCCATACTCTGGCTCAAAAACTTATATCTGTATGAATTGTTCAATTTGTTTTTATCTCTTTTTTTTTGATATGTTTCTGCCACTGTCTATCCATACGACATATATATTGGCTATCGCTGGGCTGACCTCCGCTCGGAAAAAGTCGGAGCGATGACTAACGAAGGCCAATGAAGGCCAGCACTGGCAAACCGCCCATTGACAGCCAATGCATGCTGTTTCCTTTACTGTTTTCGTTTCAGTACTGTTTTTTCAGCGTAATTGAGTTCCTATATGCCCAATTGTTATGAATTATTACTGCGTTACTTTTTTATAGTTTTTATTGGGTTCATTTTAAAATGTTATTTAAATTTGGGAGAGAATTATTAGTAGAAGGAGTATCCTTACTTTTTCTCTCCCAATCAGTGCTACTTTGTAAAAATTATAAATACATAAATTTTAGTTGAAATTTTCAATTTCTATCATGGATAAGTCTTGCTGACTACCGCTGGCCGCCATTGGGCACTGGTCACATTGCAGTGTGCATGGCAAGACCAACGCAGCCAAGCTTACTGGGCCAGCGTGTGGACTATAGTGAGGTCCACGTTATAATAGCAGTGTTTGAGTAGCAATGGTATTGCCATCTTTGTCTATCATTCAACAAAGCGGATAGCGCTATCTCTTTCTCGCTTTGCTCTGTTGCCAGATCGCTTTCAACAATGTAAAATTAATGATTAATTAACAAAATCCGTGGTCTAGTAGATAGAGTGCTTGCATAGCACCATAGAGATCCCGGGTTCAAACCCTCTCATTACCAAAAGTTTTTTAACCAGCTATCACTCCAGTGTTATCGGATGGACACGTTAAACTGTCGGTCTCGACTGAAGTATGACAGTCGTAAGGACCATTGACGGCTTAAATTATATATCCTCAGGCGATGGGACCTTCCCGCGAGGGACTCCCCACCAACAAAAGTCATAAGAATTTACTTTTTATTATCAAAATATTTCATCTTAATTATGAAATTATTGAAAAATATAATTTCTTGGTTAATAAATATATAATTGATTATTTTAAACATAAATGAACATTTAATATTACATCAATAAACCTGTGAGTATCAGCTACTATCTATAGAAGGCATTGACTAGACAGAGGATCGGCAACGTTGTTCTCCTATCTTTCTCCACTGTCATTATAACATGGACCTCACTATAGGCCTAAGGATAGGAGATAGTCAGCTAATAGTTTCAATGACAGCTGTGCTGAATAATAAGTTCTATTTTTCCGGCTCTAAATTTTGTAAAATTACGTGAAAATGTTTCAATTATCAGTGATTTGAGTGTAATATTTTTGTTTCCTATCCAGTTTCTCAACCTTCAAAATTCTTAGTTTTAGTTGTTTTTGAGTGAAAAAGAACTAAATTTCAGAAAAGTGGAATCATAACCTCATTTCGGACTTTTAAATTATTATCTAAATTTGGGAGAGAAATAGTACAAGGAGTATCCTTAGTTTTTCTCTCCCATTCAGTGCTTCTTGTGAAAATTATAATAATAAAATAAAATATATAAATAATAACAAAAAACTTGAAATTTTGAATTAAAATAATTTAAAAAATGACTAACCTGATGCACCCGACGTCACTCCCATAACAATTAGCAGCGTAATGAAGTGGTCATTGTGCCTACTACTGCAGAGATAGAACAGTATGCAGATGCATGTGAAGAACAGACCCAGGAATGTCAGTGAGAAGAAGAACTGAGTAGCCACATAGAAACCTGCAACAACAATGATTATTAACATTAAATATCGGGCGACCGAGTTTCGCTCTGAAGTACAAAAGAATAAAAAAATATACGAAAGAAGAAATTATAATATATTTATAGTTCATACAGAAAGGTTCCATCCAATCACAGTGGATTGAGATCAATCCCCAGGGGGAATTCAAAAATTTCTCTCACAAAGGCCCGGTTGCACAAAAGCCGGTTAAATTTTAATCCTGATTAATATCACGTGAACCAAATCAGAGAAGACCATTTCAAAAAGATGACTTCTCTGATTGGTTCTACTGGAATTAATAAGGATTAATTTTTACAGACTTTTGTGCAACCGGCACTAAGTACCTGATTGAATGATTACAAAAGTTCAACAGCTGAGTCAAATTTTGTCTCAGTCCCACACACATGCACTCGCTCACTCACTTCCATCATCAACAGACGACGAAATTATCAGCTGTTTTTCCAAGGACGTATTTATCCTTTTAATGTCCTTCAGCGAGTTATCGCAGGGTTGAGACCCAGTACAATCGAATTTTCATTTGTTCCAAATTTCGTGAGAATCGTTAGAGCCTTCGAGATCCCGTCACATACAGATATATAAACATATAAACAGAAATTGCTCGTTTAATAGTATAGGATAAATCGATAATGGATACATGTACAACAAAATAAACGTTTGTGATAACAAAATCTTTATCTATATATATAAAAGCGAAATGGCACTCACTCACTGACTGACTGACTGACTGACTGACTCACTCGCAGAACTAAAAATCTACTGGACCAAAAACGTTCAAATTTGGTGGGTATGTTCAGTTGGCCCTTTAGAGGCGCACTAAGAAATCTTTTGGCAAAATTTTAACTCTAAGGGTTGTTTTTAAGGGTTTAAAGTTCGTCTTTTAGCATGTATATTCTTCTTCTCCCAATCTCTTAATTATAATTGAAATTTCCATATCATATGTTACTATAGAATTATAATCTAGATAGAGTACCTCTTCGAAACAGTTGTTAACTGGCAACTAAATTAATAATTTTGTCAGGTTGGCATTAAGTTGAGTTGACTTTGTTAGGTTGGCACCAAGTTGAAGATTTAAATGCATTTATCGCGGAAAAATTAATTGGGCACTGCTACTTCAATCCTGGGAATATTATATTACTAGCCGTCAGGCTCGCTTCGCACGCCATATCCGTTTAGCCAGACGTTTAGTCTGGACCCCCGACTGGATTGTCCTAACATATGATAAAAATGCTCAAATGAAAAATGCAGGCGAGCGAAGCGAGCCTGCTGATCTCATTCTTGGACGATACAGTCGGGGGTCCAGGGGGCGGAGCCCCCTGGTTAGACGAATATGGCGAGCGAAGCGAGCCTGACGGCTAGTGGAAGAATAAAATTGATAATAAATATTCGTTAGATAAATTATTTCTAAAAAAGTTTTTTCTGAGGTACCGTACATGATTATACAGTAATTTAGTAATAACAGTGATGACTTAAGAGATATTTTGTAATTTATGAATATTTTGGCAAATAAATTTCAAATTTGCTTCAAACTGTCAGCATTGTTCAAATGGGAAGCATTGATGTTATTTATGAGGTTTGATGACAGTTTGAAGTGAATCTTCTGAGATGAAACTCACTATACTATCATAACAGTTTTAAAAGCTACTGGTTGATTTAAATAATTCACTGATTTTGGATGAGATATCAATGTATTTGATAAAGTATAGAATACGTCGATAGATGAAAATGATACAAAACTCACCAGGTAAAAGAATGTCAAAGATAATGTAGAATTCTTCTTCAAAAACCCACCAGCAGTGACAGAACTCAGTATCATACCAATGTCTTGCATCTTGGAAGCCTTTGAAACATACTACCCAAAGTCCTGAAATACAGAAATAGAAAATCTTTTGTAACAAAAACGTTCAAATTTGGTGGGTATGTTCAGTTGGCCCTTTAGAGGCGCACTTAGAAATCTTTGGCAATATTGTAACTCTAAGGGTTGTTTTTAAGGGTTTAAAGTTCGTCTTTTAGCATGTATATTCTTCTTCTCCCAATCTCTTAATTATAATTGAAATTTCCATATCATATGTTACTATAGAATTATAATCTAGATAGAGTACCTCTTCGAAACAGTTGTTAACTGGCAACTAAATTAATAATTTTGTCAGGTTGGCATTAAGTTGAGTTGACTTTGTTAGGTTGGCACCAAGTTGAAGATTTAAATGCATTTATCGCGGAAAAATTAATTGGGCACTGCTACTTCAATCCTGGGAATATTATATTACTAGCCGTCAGGCTCGCTTCGCACGCCATATCCGTTTAGCCAGACGTTTAGTCTGGACCCCCGACTGGATTGTCCTAACATATGATAAAAATGCTCAAATGAAAAATGCAGGCGAGCGAAGCGAGCCTGCTGATCTCATTCTTGGACGATACAGTCGGGGGTCCAGGGGGCGGAGCCCCCTGGTTAGACGAATATGGCGAGCGAAGCGAGCCTGACGGCTAGTGGAAGAATAAAATTGATAATAAATATTCGTTAAATTATTTCTAAAAAGTTTTTTCACAGTTTTTTCAGAGGTACCGTACATGATTATACAGTAATTTAGTAATAACAGTGATGACTTAAGAGATATTTTGTAATGTATGAATATTTTGGCAAATAAATTTCAAATTTGCTTCAAACTGTCAGCATTGTTCAAATGGGAAGCATTGATGTTATTTATGAGGTTTGTTGACAGTTTGAAGTGAATCTTCTGAGATGAAACTCACTATACCATCATAACAGTTTTAAAAGCTACTGGTTGATTTAAATAATTCACTGATTTTGGATGAGATATCAATGTATTTGATAAAGTATAGAATACGTCGATAGATGAAAATGATACAAAACTCACCAGGTAAAAGAATGTCAAAGATAATGTAGAATTCTTCTTCAAAAACCCACCAGCAGTGACAGAACTCAGTATCATACCAATGTCTTGCATCTTGGAAGCCTTTGAAACATACTACCCAAAGTCCTGAAATACAGAAATAGAAAATCTTTTGTAACAAAATACAAGCAATTGTTGAAATGAATTAAATAGACTGTTAGGCTCAACTTACACTTACGCGACTTAGGTCGAGAAGAGACTCACTCTAGTCGAGAGCATGTGTTTTCAAATGAGGACTCTCAGACCAGTCGATTCTAGTATCCGTGACTGTCACCATTTGAAAACACATGCTCTCGACTAGAGTTGAGTCTCTTCTCGACCTGAGTCGCGTTAGAGTTGAGCCTAAGTCTCAAACAAATCTGAGAATAATTTATGATTAATCCTGAAATAATATTAAGGAAAATGATAGTATCGTGTTTACAACGAATTGAATAAGGAAAAAACTGTCAAAAACCATAGTTGACTTCACATAGTCAACATTGGTTGAATGGAAAGCATTAATGTGTTTTATGAGTGCTGGAAATTTGTAGTAATTTTAACTAAACCGAAATTGAGATAGTAAAACATTACAGTTAAAAGACTGACTTTCGTCAGTTCATTACTTTCAAATAATGAGTTAGTCTAGTTTAACTCAAATGTTTTCAATTAAATATCTGTGATGAAAAGCATTAAGACTTCATCCATTAAACTAAACAAACATTGGTATATTGCATTTGAACATGCAAAGTATCTAGTGTGTTTTATTATTATACGCACGACTTACATACAATAAGACAATTGAAACAAAAATAGTCCACACATTTCCGTTTTCAATGAATATTGAACATGTAATCATCTTTGACAATAGCATAATAGCAAACCTTGAAAACATGCATGAAAAGGTGGGTAATTTGGAATGCAAAACGATACGGTTTCACAACACTGATTTTCTATTTTCCTTCATGTAAATTCAGTGCAAAGAAATGGTGTGGAGGTTAAATTATGTCAAATTCTTATAAAAGTGAGCATGATACAAGCTTTCAAATTTGTAAATAGAAATAAAATTATAAGGATAAAACTAAAATAAGTTTGTAGTTGATGACAAGCTCTAAAAGTCAACATAACCAACAATCATTATAATGCAAACTTTTTGACGTATTTCGTAATGAATTTGGAACTGTTTTGTTATGAAACAAGTTGATTTGAAGGTATTATAGTATTGGAAATGTTTTATAAGTCATTACAAATACATATAATTGAAATAAATGCTAAAATATCATGACACACCCATCTACATACCGATTTTCTCGAACTTTGGATTCTTTAGTTGTCCATCTGTTACAAGCCAGTTCGGCGTAAAAAATGAGATTGTCACGAAAAAGAAAGCAGCAATTGACAATCCCGTTGCAATTTTACCATTCCTGGATTTACCCATTACTCGAAAACTCAAATAAAACACAGAAAATGTTTACAAAGTTTCTACTGTTGATCATTCAGGCGTCCAAAGCGATGCTAATGTGATGACTCAATCGAAAAATCAAAGTTTCTCGATTTCTATTTCGACAAAGATCTACAAGGCATTGCGGTTCATTTGATACGTAGTGGAAGATTCGATACGCAACTTTTGCAACGCTATTCATTATCATGATACGCAATGTGTAAATGATACAAAAAGTACTTGTAACGTTGTAACTCCCTCCTAATAAAACCTCCGGCTCCTTATAAAAGCTCCAGCTCTAATAAAACTTGCAACTCCTAAGACATCGCTAATCCGGCTTATCATTTATTCCGTCAATTTTTTCAAAATATAATAATAATAGACAATTAAAATTATACATACCTTGAATTACCTTCCTCTTCACCAATACCAGCAATGCCGGAAGGGTTGCGTCAAGAGTTTAAAATATATAACTTTTCACATTTATCACATATGCAAATGCCGAGATGGCAATATACGTCAGACAAGGCCTACCAAGTCGTTACGAAAAAAATCCTGAATGGAATAAAACGGATTTCTCCTAAGCCAACACTTGAGTCTCAAGTTGAATGCTGGTGTGTTTAACATCTTCAAATCCCCCGGCAGCCTATTGAGAATCCGCAAGGCCAATGCAGGAAATGCATCACGGGTCTTTGACAAGCGACGGTATGGCACATCTATGAGACCTCGACTTCTAGTGTCGTGACCATAGATGTCACTCCTCGTGTTGAACTTTTCAAGATTTGCTCGCACATAAACAGCACACAAGTAAATGTAATGACTGTAAAAGGTCATTACACCTGTGGATTGGAAGAGAGGTCGACAATGATCCACTAAAGGTAATAATGAGGATGGCCCTCTTTTGCGCAGCTTGAAGACATCTTCACATGCAGAAGCATGACCCCACAGCAGCAGTCCATAGCTAAGGATGCTATGAAAAAACGCATGGTACACTACCAGCAAGTAGGGCCTGCTCACCAACTGCGTCAACTTCCTAAGCAAATAGGTGATTCGTGACAACCTCTTACAGATGACCTCAATATGGCACTCCCAGGTGAGCCGTGGATCGATGGTGAATCCAAGGAGAGACACATTGTGAGCACTGATAACCTGACTGCGACTCAATGTACAGACCAATCTTTGTGTCTTTTCCACATTCAGTAGCAACTTATTTGCTTCCAACAGCAAAACAGCCTCCTGCTGTACCCGGGCCAGAAGAAATCAATGTGGTATCGTCAGCAAACTTCAGTGCCCTACACTCAAGATCAAGGTCATTGATTGCAATCAAGAATAATACAGGTCCCAGAACCGAGCCCTGAGGGACACCATGATTTATAGACAGTGCCTTTGAATTTGCACCTCCAATGGATATGACCTGTCTTTGATCCTTCAAGTACGATTTGAGAGCCCGAAGAACAACACTACCCAAATAAATAGCATATAAAGATTTTGAAAAATGGAACATAGCGTTAATGGTTTTTAGAACAAATTACAAAATAATGATTGAGAAGATTTTATAATTATTATATTATATTTGATAATATCAATATTACGCTCTAATATAATAGAACAAAACAATCAGTCTTACATCAATAAAATATATACTGGTAAATTATACTGTTAATATTTTATTAACTGAAGCAATAGTAATTGATAAAATTGAATTACAATACATTTAAGCATATAATATCAAGATCATGTAAATTTAATGAGTAAAATTCATATCAATCTATAACATACAATATCAATTTTAGCAGTCATGATAAATTTTAAAGAATACAATGATGTATATTAAAAAATCTAAATTCCTACAAACTTACATCATGGATTACCAAATACATTGTATAAAATGTAAAACCTTGTTACTTACTCCAATAAAAAATGGCACACTTTCAGACTTTTTAAATTTCTTGACTATAAAATTTGATCACTCTTGACATTATTTGAAGAATTTAGATAAGATGTAAATAAAGTATAGTGTGATATCATTCATACTGTCAGCATTAGTTAATAGGGAAGCCTTGGTGTTATTTATAAGGAATACTGACAGTAGAAAGTGAATCTGACTATAGGAAGGATATAGTTATATTGTCTCTATTCTGTATAGGGCTACTTGTGATATAAATAGAAATAAAAATAACAATCTCAGTACAATTTAAATAATTCAAAAAAGGGTACTGATATTTTTATTCCTATTTATATAGTTATATGTTCAGGATAATAGCAGACTTTATTTTGAAACTATTCAGGAAGGATGTTGTTAAAATGAATATTGAAAAATTCCAGCAAGATGTCAAGGGAGAAAAAAAAAGAAGATAGAAACCATCAGTATCATCAGTTAGAAAGTAATTGAAACCATGAAGAGGGTGGTAAAAATAACAAATGAAGTAGAGTAGAAAAATTTGATATAGGTAAGGTAGTTGGAGAATACATTGAGTGAATAATACAAATATAAAGTAAGGATGATAACTCTTATAAGAGTTGAAAGATATGTAATAAGAACTATTATGAACGTTACATACTAGACTATGATAAACAGTGATGAAGATAATATCTGAGATAGTAACTAGAATAAAATACAAAATCTGAAACTCAACTAGAATTCTAAAAATATAAAGGGTAAATATCTGAACTTTATATTATATAATATATACTAGGCGATGATGAACACAGATAAAAATAAAATCTGAGATAGTAACTAGAATAAAACACAAAATCTGAAACTCAACTAAAATTCTAAAATATAAAGGTAAAATAACTAAAATATAGAACTCTTTTCCATAAAGTCATCCATACAATTACTAGAGATAATTATTGTAACTAGAACTAATAAACAGTTTGAGATGCAACATACAACTAACATTAATAAAAATATAAAATAGTATAGGTATCGTTTGAATAACTATTATAGGTATAGTTAAAACAGGTAGGGGATAATAAAATTACATAGAATGTAGTACAATTATGAAATTTACTCTTGCATGAATCCACCTGCTGTGCAGCAAGTAGACATGTGTGAGTGCGGAAACTGTCAACTTGTAATCACAGTATGGAAGATAAAAATTGAAAATATACTGTAATAAAAACTATCTGATAAAATACAGATTACAAAGCAATACTACATCAATGACAACATTGACTTATTCATGAATTCAGCAATAAAATATGACTACTTTCATGTAATAGAGCACATTAATGATCGAATTAGGAGAAAGTTATGGAAATTGGTTGAGATAGGGATGATTATACCAAGATCTCCCTGGATTTAGCCAGTAATGCATCGCAAGTTTTCTTAGCATCTCCCAGTAGCATACTAGTATTGGGTTTGTAGAAGATAGGATTATCCACTGCTGCATAGCCGACGCCTAGGGATCGTTTCATTACCACAACCTGGAGAAAAAACAAAAATAATTGATCAACCCCAAATTTGTACAGAATAAATTTGTCTTTGGAAAAAGGGCACATACAAGCAAGTTTTCAAACATATTTATTGTAATAAATTAGAAATATAATCTTGTATCATTCTTGATCAACATGAGATCAATAGAGTTTTGATTTGGTACTACAGTAACAGAATGTTTAATTCAATTATAAAATACATTGATCTATCCAAACTAAAAACTTAAATGCGATTTTCTCAAAACACAATTTTGCTCTATGTGCCCTTTTTCCGTATACCGCCTTAATTTACATCTGAATTATACGGAGTAATTAAATTTAACAATATGATAATATATAAAGAGAGTTGCACCTGGTTGTCACAAGTCTGTCAACTTTTAATGCCGATTAAATGCTACGAGAGCCAATCATAGAAGCCTTTTTGTCAGAAAAACCTTCTCTGATTGGTGCTTGTAGAATTTAATAATGATTTAAATTCAACAGGCCTTTGTGCAACCGAGCCTTGATTTCAAAAGAGGTTTTTCCAAGGTTGAGTGGTAGAGAGGCTCTTCCAACTCTTTGTAAGTCTCCGCCTGGCCCCTGTGGGTTGAGGGAGCTTTGAATCGATCATCGTACTCAAGAATGTGTTGAAAACCAGAATTCACCCACACTATCCATGCTTGTTGTAGCAGGCGACTAAAATGGACCTCAAGGCAACTCCAGAAGTTGCCTTGCCTTCAAACCCACGGGATCTGCTCCATCAGGGTAGTTTCGGAGGGGCAAAAAGAAAAAAACAAGAGACTGATTGATTGATTGATTGAGTACTTTATTTATGTAGATTACAATATATACTGGCTTATACACTTATATACAATAGCTTACAATACAGCAAAATTATAGATGAATTTACATAATATAGACTAAGAAAATAATTATTGAACTGTATATGATATGAAAAAGCAGTTTGTAATATAATAACTATAGATAATAATCATATTGTTATGCATCTACATAAATTGGCGGAGCTTTGGACATATCAATGTCCATTCTTCGGAAAGAATATTAAAAATATCCTTCCCACTAACTCTCTACCAGAGACCAGAGATGGGCGAAACTCCAGGCACAAATGTGGGTCAAGAGGCTGAGTCGAGGGTAGCCGGGTGCCCTAGAGGCAGTTTGGCGTCCCCTCTCTCAGCGGAAGGACCTACAAAAAGGCCAGGAGTGGAACTCACATGAGTCACGAGGACTAATCAGTCTGAAAAGACTGCCAAGCATATCTCACTGGATTGCGACAAGGATTGCAACCAGTTGATGAATGGAATGTCAGTATAGGGAAAAACTCCTGGTTCTTGTTAATAATAATAATAATAATATCGAGTGACCTGGCTGGCTCAGGTCTGGTGTCAGAGTTTTCAGGTCGCAACTGATCAATTTCAAGGCCTCTGACATGACCTAACGACTGCTTTTCAGGCAGCCGGGACCGACGGCGGATTAACGTGTCCATCCGAAACACGGGAGTGGCTCGAGATAAATATCTTGCCCGGGCCGGGATTGCAACCAGTTGATGAATGGAATGTTAGTATAGGGAAAAACTCCTGTAAAACCTACCGGTTCTTGTTAAGGACATAGGTATTGGTTTGCCTAACTAACATACTACTTGGGAACACAATAAGCTTCGGTTGACGTGTGGGGTTCAATGAATCTTTGGATCCTTGAATCCGTCCCTCCAAAACAATAAACAATAAAGTCTTCGCCTAATAAATGATATTTTAATTTTCAATTATGATCCAACTCCGTTGAATTTGGAAAGAGCATATGACCATCAGATTAAAATTTATTGAATACTAGCCGGTAACCCGTGCTCCGCAAGGGTCCAATTGAAAACCTGACGTGATGAAATCTTGAAGATTGAAAGCAAGCCTATAACCATCCTCGGTGAATCAAGAATCTATATGCAAAATTTAGTTAATCAGTTGAGTAGTTGAGACGTGATGATGCGTCATTCGTGAATTTCCTATCCCGTACTTGTACAAGCGAATTCTTTCCTTTACTATATTACAGACTATAGTGAGGTCCACGTTATAATGACAGTATTTGATCAACTTTGGTTTTGCTATCCTTGTCTATCATTCGACAAAGCCGGTGGTACTATCCTTTTCTAGGTCCACAACGATGACAATTATTTTTTTACAGTGTAGAAATATAATTAATTAATGCAGAGAATCGGCATCGCTATTCTTCTATCCTTATCCACTGCCATTATAACGTGGACCTCACTATAGCTGGCCCGGCGAACATCGTACCGCCAAATAGTTAATGCATCTCATGACAAACTTTAGCTGGATGCACACCTGAGGAGGCGCGATGCGACATTTTGCATCCAGGTGCTTCTTGCTTACTGGTTTGAATAGAAGAATTCACACACACACTGAATCGGACATGGCGCGGAACAGTTTGATAAGGCAATCTCCATAAGATCAACACTTTGTGTTACCAAGCCGCGCTTCCTCAGGTGTGCTTTGTATTTGATGCACTATATTATTATGAAAATTATCCAAAAATCAGTATTTACATTTGTATCTCAATATGAAATTCCTATGTGCTTAGTTAGTTGTACAGCAGTTTGTATTTTTAGATATAGTTGAATGCAGCTTGCTGGGAAATTGAATGGCATATCTCCTTGCTGCTAATTTTCTCGTGTATATTCTAAATTTACAGCATTTCGAGTTCTACGACCTAAGTTTGGACGTCGTTCGTACCGCGGCATTATTACTAGTAGTTCTGTGAACAGTAGACCTCACGCAGTATTCTCATCCACAAGTACCTGATTGAAACTATAGACCTTATGGAAATACAGCAATAGACTGGCTTCTCCACACATCTGTGTAATCACTTGTCAGCTGATTTATGATGAATAATTCTATAGTCTGATTTTTACTCTAATATTGGCGTATGAAGGAGGCTCCTTTTTCCTTTTATATCATCCTTGAAATGCAAAATTTCTAAAAACCTTGTATATACGTCGATGCGCAATTAAAAAAGGAACATACCTGTCAAATTTCATGAAAATCTATTACCGCGTTCCGCCGGTCGACGGTTTGGCATTTCTCTAAATGTTTGAATGTTTATATGTTGCGCATTTACGGCGAAACGCAGTAATAGATTTTCATGAAATTTGACAGGTATGTTCCTTTTTTAATTGCGCGTCGACGTATATACAAGGTTTTTGGAAATTTTGCAATTCAAGGATAATATAAAAGGAAAAGGAGCCTCCTCCATATGCCAATATTGGAGTAAAAATCAGACTATAGAATTATTCATCATAAATCAGCTGATAAGTGATTACACAGATGTGTGAAGAAGCCAGACTATTGCTGTATTTCCATAAGGTCTATAGTTTCAATCAGGTACTTGTGGATGAGAATACTGCGAGAGGTCTACTGTTCACAGAACTACTAGTTATAGTTGAATGCAGCTTGCTAGGAATTGAATGGTATATCTCCTTGCTGCTGATTTTCTCGTGCATATTCTAAATTTACAGCATTTTGAGTTCTACGACCCAAGTTTGACGTCGTTCGTACCGCGGCATTATTATTAAAGTTTGTGAATCAGTAGAAAGAAAATTGAAAAACAGATCTACCGACGGCTGTTGGATGACGCAATGATTTCAACAGCTGATTTTTATTTCTGTGTGTGGCCAGCTCACAAATCCTCCCCCATAAAGATTACATGTAAACTTTGAAGGACCATAGGAAAGAGTCCTGAAGTCGGATCATAAATTTGATAGGCCATAAACCTGGTCCTGAACATAGCGAACACAACTAAAACATCATCAAATTCGGTGCACACATTAAAGTATAGTTATTGAATGTCAAAATTTGAGGCTCGATTTTTGCTTTCCTTGCCCTATTACCTAGGTAAGGAAAGTATTGCTTTCCAAAAAAAATTAAGGTACCCCAATTTCTAAATTTCTATACGTTTCAAGGTCCCCTGACTCCAAAAAAGTGGTTTTTGGGTATTGGTCTGTATGTGTGTGTGTGTGTGTATGAGTGTATGTGCGTCTGTGTACACGATATCTCATCTCCCAATTAACGGAATGACTTGAAATTTGGAACGAAAGGTCCTTACAATATAAGGATCCGACACGAACAATTTCAATCTAATGCAATTCAAGATTGCAGATAAAATGGCAAAAATGTTGTCAAATACAGGGTTTTTCGCGATTTTCTCGAAAACGGCTCCAACGATTTTGATCAAATTTATACCTAAAAAAGTCATTGATAAGCTCTATCAACTGCCACAAGTCCCATTTTTGTAAAAATTCCAAGAGCTCCACCCCATCTATGCAAAGTTTGATTTTAGATTCCCAATTATCAGGCTTCAGATACAATTTAAAAAAAAAAAAAAATCAAGTGGAAAAGATTGAGCATGAAAATCTCTACAATTAATGTTTAGTAACATTTTCACTTAAAATTTAAAATAAGCTCGAAATTTGAGAAAATGTGATTATTCAATTGCAAACTGTTGGCAACTATTGATTCTATTGAATCATTCACTAAGAAGAGATAGCAGACTTCGTGTGTCTGCAGCGTTATTTTCCTGTCACCAGCTGGCTTGGATCTTAGAATAGTAGACTTGAGATGCGCGTGTACACTAGCGTCAGGTGATCAATTTTCATAACGGCAAGGAAAGTTGTGTGAGTGCGCCACACCAGATTTTTATTTATATAGATTACGCACCTGTTCAGCATTCCAGACCTTCAAGACAGGCATGCCAGCTATGATGGAGTTGGGATCATCTAGAGCGGCACTGTTGACTGTATCGTTGGCCCCAATCACCAGCACCAGATCAGTGGCCGAGAAGTCATCGTTTATCTCCTCCATTTCCAGGGGACGTCATCATAGGGAACTCCTGCCTCCGCTAGTAACACGTTCAGCTGGCCTGGCATTCGACCTACAAACCAAATTCAATTTCAGATTCATTTTTCAGAGAACTCTGTAGAAATCATTATAAAAAAATAAAAAATAAATATATTTGCTTAGAAACGTGGGTTAGAGCACTTAAAACAAAAATTGAGAGCTGGATCAAGACCGAAAATGTTGTAGTCAAACTATTTCAACTCTAGGCATTCATAAATTCTTTATGTTCTTCATGTTTTATTCAAATTATTTCACCCCTTTACTATCTGAAAGTTTTCTATCAACCTAAATTCAATTTATTTAATGTTATCCTGCACTGATTCAAATTAATTATTTCCCGCTTTACTATTGAAAGTTATCTTTCAAACTGAACCCAATTTATATAATGTTATCCTGCACTAATTTCAAACTCTTGATAATTATATCAAAATGAATACTTGTTCAACGAATTATATTTTGTTTACGTTTATGTTTATACTATGAACTACTCCACTATCATGTTTTTTCTTTTTCTTTTTTGAAAGTGTATGCTAATTTTTTGTTTGAAGTGTTTGCTAATTTTTTTTTTGTATCTACAATTACTTTTTTCTGGTTTTCTCAAATTGGAGTGCTTACTGAATGCTCGTTGCTAGCGCACAAACTCTGTTTTGCTTGCAACACCAATATTATATATTTTATTATTATTTAGTTTCAATAAAAGCTTTTGTATTTTTGTTAGTAAATTTCTAATTTATGAAACTGAATTTTGTTTTCCATGTTTTGTGAATTATTTATATGAATTTGGCAATAGATTTGATTTGATTTGATTTGGGTATTCTTTTATGTGAAAACTTCCGCAGTCGACGACGACAGGCATTGTTGTCTGAAGACATTTATTTATTTATTTATTTATTTGGTTACATTCAACAATACACAAATCAAATACATGATTAGAGAAGGATCAACAGGCCTATTCCAAAACTGTTTCCTTTCCAAATTTTGATAGTAGTAAGCCAATGTCTAAAAGATAGGTTATGTTGCTTCACTTTGAATCAAATTACGAGGAATTCATATACAAAAACACAATATTTAAGACATTCATATTGTACAAATTTCAGGTGTGCTAAAACAGTTGATCCAATAACTTTTCGTTATTTGTGTTTATTATCTAAAAATCAAAACATTTCAAATAGGCTTAATCAACATACTGCCATTTGAAAGTATAAACTTGGCCTCCTCCATTAATATCTTAGTTTATTTAGACAAATTGAAATCTACTCAATGTGAGATCCTCAACCTGTCGTGGTCGACGACGACATTTACGCACAAACGAAACCCACTAACGGTGGAACATGGCATGATACATAGACGTCATACAAAAAGCTTCGAGTAAAATGTTTTGAGGTTAGATTTTTTATCTCAGTTTTTTTTGGCTGCTCTATTAAAGGTTAAATTATTTGTAGTTTTCCAGTTGTTTATTTATTGTTATTGGTTGTTTATTTATTGTTACAGAGACTATAAAATAAAATCCGTGAATGATATAAAAGTTCTTGGAGTGGTGATTGACTCTGACCTTTCTTGGAGACCTCACCAAGAATACCTCAAAAACAAACTGAACTCAGCAATTTTCGTACTGAGAAATTTGAAAGCTATATTGGACTCCAGGGCTCTTAGAAGTGTTTATTTTGCACTGTTTCACTCACACCTGACCTACGGCATTATTTTTTGGGGAAATTCAAGTTGCGTAGTTGAGCTGTTCAGAATGCAGAAGTGGGCATTGAGAGTGATGATGGGAGAATCAATTCGAACAAGTTGTCGCCCCCTTTTCAAAAAACTTCAAATTCTCCCATTTCGAAACAATCTGCTTCATTAAGAAAAATCTACATGAATTTAATACAGGCGGAACATTCCATCAATACCCAACAAGATATAGGAACAACCTAAGAGACGACACACACCAGACAACCATGTATGAGCGAGGTGTTAGGAGTTCTGGTATTCGGTTGTATAATTTATTGCCAGCTCATATCAAAGAAATGACTGGTACAAAATTCAGAGATCAATTAAAGAAGGAGCTGCTGTTCGAAAAGGGGTTCAGAGAGAATAGAAAAAAAAATGTATTGACTTTTCATGTACCTATTTATGTTCTAAACTACGAGCGTCGAGATAAGGTTTGGAGAGAAAAAAAATATATTGATTTATCATTTATGTATTTATGTTCTGTATTTTATTGACTTACGACATTGACAAGTCCAAATACCCCTTTTATAGGAGGTCAGTGGATGAAATAATAATAAATAAAATAAATAAATATGTTATTGGTTGTTTATTTCAAGTTTGAAGCCTCTCGCTGCTGAAGAACATACATGATGAATAACACATGTCTATGTGTTACCGTCAGTGGCAACACATACAAAAAGAGTAAAATATTGATGAATCTATCGAATCGATACCTGATCATCGCGACTACTAAGCCTGTATTTGCCTACTAATAAGTATTTGATACTTATTGATATATTCACTGCTTCGACCTACAATAAAGTCCTTCGTTGGCCTCAAATTGCGTTGGAAACAAGAGCAATATAATAACCAACTCACCAGCCACAGGATGAATCCCAAAACGGACGTTTTTTCCTTTAGATTTCAGCAGTGAAACCAGTTCTGCTATTGGATACTGGGCTTTGGCTACACACATTCCATAGCCTGCAAAATATAAATATGAATGTAATCAAATACAAAAAATATAAGTTTTCATTGGTATTATTCATTTAATCAAGCACACACCATGACAATGATTATGAGAGAAAAAAACAGGCTGAGACGAAAAGTGCTATAGAGAGGTCCACGTTATAATAGCAGTATTTAATCAGCATTGGTGTTGCTATCCTTGTCTATCATTCCACAAAACAGATAGCGCTATCCCTTCCCATCTCCTCAACTTTCCCAGATTAATAATTTATTAACAAAACATTCAATCTCAATTATTAAAATTTAATATTCAATCATTACAAAATATATTTCTTGACTAATTAATTATAATTATTTTTCATATTAAACAAGAATGAACAGTTAATATTTCATAAGTTATACAGGTATTAGTCATATTCTGTAGAAGGCAGTGGCAAGGCAGAGAATCTGCAACGCTGATCTCCCATCTTCCTCCAGTGTCATTATTAACTGGACCTAACTACACTCTCCCGAATTATACACCATTAAGAATAGATATTTTTTACATTGAATAATAAACAAATCATATGAATGATAACAATAATATTGATGAAAATGGTATCAGCAGATAAATTATACAGAAAGAAAGATTGACAATATGAGTAAATTTAAAGTGTGATTACCTGGTGTGATAATGATATTCTTGGCATTAGATATCATTTCAACTACATTATCAACATTAACTTCAGTGTGGGTCCCAGTTATTTCCATTGGTTTCCCAGATCCTGTTGAAGATGTACCATAACCTCCAAGGATTACATTGGGTAGTGATCTGTTCATAGCCTGAAACAATAGAAAATGATCAACAGATGGAAATTACTGAGGTATTGCATTTATTCAAATGCTGATGAATTAACATTTATTATCAAACGAAAATCCAAATTAAATTCTGAACGTTTATAGCTAACGAATTCCTTACACTTTTTACGCATTTAAATTGATATTTTTTTCTTACCTTGCACATAATGTAGGAGAGGATAGCACCAGACGAGCCAATGAGAGCTCCAACAATTGTCATCAAATTATTATTCAACATAAAACCTTCGGCACATAATGCCCAGCCTGAATAGCTGTTGAGAACTGTGATCACTACGGGCATATCAGCTCCTGAAATAAAAGATAACATAAATTTAATTTTGAAAAACACACTGTTATTTTTGTAACATCCACATTTATTAAATTTGTTCACAGGACTACAGTTTCATGATGAAACGAGAACAGCTGATTGCAGTCCTGTAAACAAAGCTAATGAATTTGTGGATATGACAAAAATAGATAAAATAGATATCAAAATTCAACCTGGTATGCGGAGCAATCACTCGATCTCTTAAAGGTGGAGCCCGGAAGAACACCTTGATCAAATTTTATAGAACCATGGCGATACCCACTTTGACTTACGGAAGTGAAGCATGGGTGCTGACAAGGAAGCTTGAATCAAGAATACAGTCAGCAGAAATGCGATTCCTTAGACAAGTCAAAGGATGCACAAGAGAGGATCGGATTCGGAATGAAAATATAAGAAGAGAATGTGATGTCCAACCAGTGTTGAGTTTGATAAAAACATATAGAAATAAGTGGTCAGATCATGTCCTTAGAATGCCTGAAGACCGTTTGCCATTGAATGCCCTACTCCACAAGCCAATAGGCAGAAGAAGTATTGGTAGACCGAGGAAGAGATGGGTGCCGGAACAGGCTTCAAAAGCCTAATGCAAGACGATGATGGTGACAAAAATAGAACTGTAATTTTTAATTATTGAGAAATTCCACAATATCAACTCATATTTAACTAATTTATTATTTTTTACAAGATTAGTGCTTATAGTGATATATATTAGTGATTATAGATTATTAGGAGGAAAATGGGGAGCGTGAGAAGAAGAACCGAGAAGAAGAAAGGAAGATGTTAAAAGGAAGTCAGGTAAAAGGGAAAAATAGCAAAAGGGTAAAGAAAAAAGATGGGAAGAAGAAGAAGAGAAGAAGAAGAGGAAGAGGAAGAAGAAGAAGAAGAAGAAGAAGAAGAAGAAGAAGAAGAAGAAGAAGAAGAAGAAGAAGAAGAAGAAGAAAGAAGAAGAAGAAGAAGAGAAAAGAAGAAGAAGAAGAAAGAAGAAGAAGAAGAAGAAAGAAGAAGAAGAAGAAGAAGAAGAAGAAGAAGAAGAAGAAGAGAAGAAGAAGAAGAAGAAGAAGAAGAAGAAGAGAAGAAGAAGAAGAAGAAAGAAGAAGAAGAAGAGAGAAGAAGAAGAAGAAGAAGAAGAAGAAGAAGAAGAAGAAGAAGGAAGAAGAAAGAAGAAGAAGAAGAAGAAGAAGAAGAAGAAAGAAGAAGAAGAAGAAGAAGTAGAAGAAGAAGAAGAAGAAGAAGAAGAAGAAGAAGGAAGAAGACGAAGAAGAAGAAGAAGAGAAGAAGAGAAGAAGAAGAAGAAGAAGAAGAAGAAGAAGAAGAAGAAGAGAGAAGAAGAAGAGAAGAAGAGAAGAAGAAGAGAAGAAGAAGAAGAAGAAGAAGAAGAAGAAGAAGAAGAAGAAGAAGAGAAGAAGAAGAAGAAGAAGAAGAAAAGAAGAAGAAGAAGGAATGGAACAACATGAAGAAGATAAATGAGAAACAACATTAATAGAGTGAAGGAGGATAGAACAAAGAAAAATAGAGAGGGAAAGAGGATGAAAGAAACACGAAAACAAACAAGGAGTTAGAAGAGGAAACAAGAGGTAGAAATGCGAAAAGAGATGAAAATAATCAAACATCAAGGAGAAGAAAAAGTCGAGAAACGAAACAAGAGTTGGGGAGAAACTATGAGACTGAGCAATAAGAAGCAAAAGAGAGGAAGAGAGCTAGAATACATATGAAGTAAAAAGACACAAGACACAGAAGCAGAAGGAGTGGAAGAAAAATATAAAGAAGAAAAGGAAGAGCAACAAGAAGTAGGATATAACAAAAAATAAAATAAAATAAGCGAGAAGACAAAGATGAAGAAATTAGAAGAAGCAATAAGAAAACATTGATTGAAAGGGAAGCATTAATGGAATAATGGCGGTCGAGGGAATTTCACTATAGAAGAACACGTTTGTACCGTAATTATATTTTACTAGCCGTCAGGGGCTCCGCCCCCTGGACCCCCGACTGGATCGACCAAGAGTGAAATCAGCAGGCTCGCTTCGCTCGCCTGCATTTTTCATTTGAGCATTTTTATCATATGTTAATCGGGGGCCAGACTAAACGTCTGGCTTAACGGATATGGCGAGCGAAGCGAGCCTGACGGCTAGTAATGTAATATTCCCAGGATTGAAGTAGCAGTGCCCAATCAATTTTTCCGCGATAAATGCATTTAAATCTTCAACTTGGTGCCAACCTAACAAAGTCAACTCAACTTAATGCCAACCTGACAAAATTATTAATTTAGTTGCTAGTTAACAACTGTTTCGAAGAGGTACTCTATCTAGATTATAGTTCTATAGTAACATATGGAAATTTCAATTATAATTAAGAGATTGGGAGAAGAAGAATATACATGCTAAAAGACGAACTTTAAACCCTTAGAGTTAAAATATTGCCAAAAGATTTCTTAGTGCGCCTCTAAAGGGCCAACTGAACATACCTACCAAATTTGAACGTTTTTGGTCCGGTAGATTTTTAGTACTGCGAGTGAGTGAGTGAGTGAGTGAGTCAGTCAGTGAGTGAGTGCCATTTCGCTTTTATATATATAGATTGTTTATTTATTTACAATGCAAATGACACTAATGTAATAGCATTGAAAGATAAAATAATAAGGTAGTCCTTGTGCTAATTTTCTTCCAAATTTATAGGTGACAAAGTCCATGATAAGGTTAGAATTTCACTTGTACAAATTTTATAATTTTTTTCAGTATTATCAATACTGAATGAATAAATAAATGGATGAATGAATGAACTGTTAAAAAAGTTGTTTGGAATGTAATAAATCATGAATACTAAGTACCGGTTGCACAAAATCCGGTTAAATTTGAATCGTGATTAATTTCACGAGAACCAATGAGAGAAATGACATGTGCATTGCTAAGAATTTGTGGCTTCATACAACAAAAAATATAACAATAATAATAGATTTTCTTTTCGAAAAAGCCTTCGCTCTGATTGGTTCCCGCGAAATTGATCACGATTAAAATATAACCGGCTTTTGAGCAACCGGGCCTATATGTATTGTAACGATCCATTTTCATAAATATAAAAATATTGTCCAATTTTTAAAACAAATTCATTCCAACCCTGCTATCTGCCAACTAACCGATAAGGCAGCTCTAGCCGAGCTCTAAACCTAGCGCCGCAGTGCAGGATGGTTTCTCACAGCTTGGCGTTGTTGTCATTCGAGATGGGTGTCTGGCTTGGAAGTGTTTCGGCCGCATTGCAGTATGACTGTTAACGGTTGCCGGAAGATCAACAGCTGGATTTTTTTCGTTCTTTTTCGTGATAGAGAAATTCTGATTGCAGATTCGTTCTCAGCGACCCCAAGTTTAGCCTAAAGGCTCAGAATGTCAATAATGTTTTTAAATAATTAAAAATCATCATGAAAAGTCATTAATATGGTAGTACACCACGTTTCTGGGTGACTGTTTACTGGTGACTGGAGTTATTATTGACTCACAAAAATCAAAATAATCGTGAGAAAGAAAACTGCTGATGAACGCGAATAAGTCCGCCACTCCATTGTTCTATTGTCTCGGCTGCTTGGCTGAGCCTGGCTGGAGGGATCAAATAACCGACTGGTTTGATCTTTCGTCTGTCCGCTAGGCGGAACTACGCCGACCATTGCTGGGTGGAAAATGTTACTGCGGCCGCTCGCATTCCCACCAACGCTGCTATTATTTGCTGTCTCAGCGCCTAGTCCGATTCAGCCAAGCAACCATCCTGCACTGCGGAGCTAGGTTAAGAGATAAAAGTTGAAAACAACTCCTCTACCTTTTAGGCTCCTTCACCCTTCCTTACACTCCTTTACTGGCAAATAATAAGCAAGACAATGCAAGTGATGAACCGATAGTGACTGAAAAAGACAGTGCGGTTCCAAAGTTTGCAGTAAACGGTGCGGTCCCGAAAGTTGCCGTGTCGAGCCGTATCGTGTCTAGCATCCCGTGTCGTGTCTCGTGCCAGGTATCGTGCCGTAAAGACCACGTTTGGCAAAATATATGTAGTTGGGCTGAGAGAAACGCGTGCACGTAAGCGGATTATTATTGACGGCGGTGAGTAAAATATCACATCATAATCATTATCTGCCAGTTCTAATTACATTTATCCACCTGCTGATATATTATTTTCCATCCGTAATCATCCCATATAATATAAAATTTCCTAATTAAATTTTCTTGTATTTTTAGAATAAATTTAATTCCGATCAACAACCAACTTTTTAAAAAAGGTTTGCAAATTAATTTAGATAAACAATAAAAAATCAGTTGCACATGTTCCCTAAAACAGGGACATAATATTAAAACCGTTACAGTATGAATAATAATGAATGAACTGATGAATGAATGAAAAATTCACCAACCTCCAATAGCAGCAGTGAGTGTGACCCCCAGCCCAGCTGATAGCCCGGAAGCAGCAGCCAGCATGGTTAGACCCGACGCCATACTGGGATCCATGAAGAAGTAGGACATAGCGGCCACATTGGCCAGCACTAGACCACTGTTGATGGCATGTCTGCCTGGTAGTAACAGGGGCGCAGAACTCAGCAGGTTCTGCAGTTTGCCGTAGGCTACCAGGCTACCACTGTTACAAACAAATGAACATGAGATAAAAAAATACCAAAATGTGAACTATTGAATAATGGTAGTAATTAGAGTAACACTGTCAACAGAGACATAAAAAAACGAGCATTATGTAAACTATAAAATGGAAGTAGTTCTTAAGTTGAACAGTGTCATCAGAGATATTGTAGAAGGCCATGTTGATAGCATCTCTGCCTGGTAGCAGAGCTGAGGAGGTTCTAAACTTCCCTGTGGCTACCAAGTTCCCACAGCTGTAGATGAAACAAAATGAGGTACTTGTATTAATATAAAAATATCGGAGCACCGAGCTTCGCCAATACCTACTATTACTTTAGGCCCCACAACTAATTAATGACGTCATAACATGTAGATTGATTCTTCCTAGATCGTAGTAGTTTCTACTAACTTATCAATGTAACTTTTGTTACTGTATCGATTTTTATTGGATGGAATACTATCTAAATTTCAAATTAAAGACACTTGTATTTTAATAAATAGAAATTTTATTGAAATAAAAACACTTTATTCCACAAATGCAATAATTTATCCATATTTTCAGATTGATAGACATAGGCCTACTCGATTCAGTGATAGAGCTAGGCTATTGATAAATTCATCTCAACCAAAAATACTTAATAATAGCCTGTATCAGAGTCGAAGGAGTTCCAACACTTTGCATTTACTTTTTAATTTATTAATTCAAAATTTCTTTCACACACTTTATTCACACTGTTCTTCCACATTTTATTTACACTGTTCTTTCACACTTTAATTAAATTTTCCACTCACACTTTATTTACACTGTTCTTCTACACTTCATGTAAACCGTTGTTTTGTAGAATTGAAGCTCTTTCTTCTTATCGCTCGTATCCATTTTCGTTTCAAAGTATCATCTTTCGAAAAAGTAAAAAAACCGTTTTAAACTTTAAAACCGTACGGAAACTTTTGGAATCTTGTTATAATTCCCGCAACAATTAGGTACACAGCAGTATCCCAATTATTTAAAACCCAAAATTCATTATTACTTTTCACAAACAAATATTAGAAGAATGATAAACAAACCATATTCATTGAAATGGAACACCGTGAAAATTGAATTTGTAATTCCAATTTTGTTGATTACCATATCAGATGTGATAACAAGCATCAGCGCCCTTATTTCGCTTGCTTAGATACCGCCAGTAGATCATCGATGATCTACATGTGATGACGTCATAGTTTATTAGAGATCAGTTGTGGGGCCTGAAGTAATAGTAGGTATTGGCTTCGCTCGTTATTTTTATTTATTGATAAACAGAACACAATTCTCTAAAATGATCGTGTTTATATTTCACAGCTGGCTATACGTCAGCTTATGAAATTCTGGGATGCGATATTTTGATTTTCCAAAGAATCACTAGCTCACTTTTTACTATCCACAGACGACGGAAGTCTCAGCTGTTTCAGCCAAGGATGAATTATCCTTTTGATGTCGTTCAGCGAGTTTCCCAAAGATGAGACCTAGTGCAATCAAATTTTTATATCATAAACCTACTATGTTCCAAATTTCGTGAAAATCGTTAGAGCCGTTTTCGAGATCCGTTGAACATAAATAACCATATATAAATATTCAAGAATTGCTCACTTAATATAATAGGATAAGACGGTTGAAAGCTAATAGTAGAATACACTTCAAACTGTAAGATTTCCTCATGAGGAACTGTTCAGATACAGCAGAATATTAGATAAGAGGAGCTGGCTATTTTAAACAGGACAGTTGAAAGCTGTCTGGTCAATTAACTATCTAGACTACTATAATAATAACCTACTAAATCTCAATAATGGGATCACTACAAATTGTGTGGAATCTTTCAACCTTTCAAGCATTAGAAGGCGCTGAAGTGTTAATGGGTAGCATTAATGTTATTTATAAGAAATTCTTACAACTTAAAACGAATATAACTTCAACAAAACTGAAATATGTATTACATACTACATGATGTATTTAAATTACAGTGAATCGCAGTTATTCACTACAATAATTCAATAAACGAATTACAGAGTAGCAATAATATTAGTATATTATAATGAAATTTCAACTTGTGAAGGAATAAATGAGAAATTTAGGACAGATACACATATATTTATGGATGAATAGAATGAAATTACGGTACCTGAAAGTAACACCTCCAATAACCGTTCCAAGGAACAATGCCGTTTTAACTACATTAGCTGCCGGATCAGTAGCAAACGAGGGATAATCGTGGATGTAAGTTGCCACACAGGTTAGTACAGCTGCCAAACCTACCAGACTGTGAAACAAAAATTAAATCATATTCAGAATAATGAATAAATAAATATTCCCTTCTATAATTTAACGAGCTTAGCAAGTACCAACAGATCACTAGAGCCTAGAGGTCCGGTTGCACAAAATCCTGTCAAATTTTAATCAGGATTAAATGCCACGAGAACCGATCGGAGGAGGCTTTCCGTGAAGAAGTCTTCTATGATTACTTGCTCTCTTGTCATTTAATTGCGATTGAATTCAACAGGCTTTTGAGCAATCGGGGCTGAGACATTTATTTAAGACTAGCAGGAAACCCGTGCTCCGCAATGAGCTATTTTAAAACTTGACAAACTGAAAACTTGACGTAATGAAATCTTGAAGAATTTAAATTATACTCTGTCCAATTTCGCATGAGCTCTGAAGGATTAAGCCGACCCTCGCTCCCCCACGCGCAGGCACACACGCCTGGCCTACCTGCGCCATTGATATACCATTTATACTACGTAGTATACAGGTAGTATACAGGTCCCTTTACTCACACACACAAAAGGAGACTGCGCTTGTGTGTGTGAGTAGTAGGAGGGTCGGCCTAATCCTTCAGAGCTCATGCGAAATTGGACAGAGTATAGGTCTATAACCATCCTCGGTTAATTGAGAATCTATATGCAAAATGTCAAGTTAATCAGTTGAGTAGTTGAGACGTGATGATGCGTCATTCATAGAGTCGACTGGTCTGAGTGTCACTATTTGGAAACACATGCTCTCGACTAGAGTCGAGTCTCTTCTCGACCTGAGTTGCGTGAGTGTGAGTTGAGCCTTACAACACAGTAATAATAGACAGTAGTCGACAGTAATCGGCTTCAAATTTGGAACATAATTTTTGCACCTTATAGCACTCACCATCCCTAGGTTATTGCCGAGCCTAGACGTTGACTGAGAACTCAGCCCGGCCAGTGCTCCAACACAGCACAGTGAGGAAGCCAGAGACGCCATCTGGTGGACTTCCGAGTAACCATTGTGCACGCCATACCCATAGGCGGCTAGAAACACTGCCGCAGGGATACCGTACAGTGAGTTGTATTCTGGGGGATCACCGGGCCTATAAAAACCAACAAATCAATTATTATTACCATCAATCATGAACAAAAGGATTTATTTAAAATACAAATGTGGTATGAAAATAAACTTTAAGGCAGTGAGTTGTATTCTGGGGATCACTGGGTCTATAGAAACAGAAGAAATTGATGATTATCAATCATGATAAATAAATCAATATGAAATGCAAATACACCGTGATTCAAAAAGAATACCACAACTTTGAAAATCTGTATTTAATCAAGGAAACATAATAGAAACTTGGGTTGTAAATCAAAATGAAGAGTATTAAAATAAGTTTTTCCCCACTAGAAAACAAGTTCACAAATGTTCAATGTGACCCCCTCTAGACACTCGAGTGATATCAATATGATACTCGAACTCGTTCCACACCCTCTGCAGTGGAGACAGAGCACTTCATCACTGGCCTCCAAGAAGCCCTGAGCTCACCCCTCCGATTTTTTTCTGTGGGGGTACGTCGAGGAGCTCAAACAAGAGGAACTCAAACAAGAAATAACAGCAGCTATACAAACTGTTACGCCCGATATGCTACTGAGGGTGTGGAACGAGTTCGAGTATCGTATTGATATCACTCGAGTGTCTGGAGGGGGTCACATTGAACATTTGTGAACTTGTTTTCTAGTGGGGAAAAACTTATTTTAATACTCTTCATTTTGATTTATAACCCAAGTTTCTATTATGTTTCCTTGATTAAATACAGATTTTCAAAGTTGTGGTATTCTTTTTGAATCACGGTGTATGGTATGAGAATAAATTTCAAGGCCTGGTTTCTAGGGCAAGGGCACTAATTAAAATCTGATCGATCATTAAACCTGAATATCTAATGTGAATTACACTTCCATCAAATTGATACGTAGGACAAACCTAATTTGTACCCCAAGTGAAATTTTCAATATTTTTTGCAATCGTGATGGAAGTTTTTAGTTTTCTTTTTAGAAATTAATTGATTGGGTAATAAGAATGGGCGTGGCTAATGAGACGGATTATGATGAGAGGTGAGTAGACCTACAGCTTATAATAGCATTTGATAGAATATTATTTACAATGTCGTTCAAGAATCTAACTAGAGTTATGTCACAGTATACATACAGTATGGAAACTTGGCTAGTACCCTGGCGCAAAAATCCGCCATCTTGTTAGGAAGCGCCGCATTGTAATAGTATTGATGGGAGGTTCGGATCACTTTAATAATCCGGATCAATTGATATCGTTCACTGCCACGAGCCAATCAGAAGACCAGGATTGGAACTTCCGAAGGTCACGTGACGTGTCTAGTATTTACGCCATGTAAAAAGCATTGGTTGGATAGGCGTTTGATTGACAGTTTCCATTCTGTACCTATTCTGTGGTTATGTACCAAGTATCTGAGAAGAACAAGCCAACGTACAATGTTGTTATTTCATTATACTTATGGAAGATGTATTTTTATTTCAAGAGTTTTTCCTTCTATTTATTTCTTTGGTCAATATTTGCAGTAGCAGAGGTCCTTAGTTCTATTTGCATAGCTTCCATTGAATAAAATCACTTTGCTTATATGGGCTAGTTGATTCAAATAAAAACAATATCAAAACAAAAATATTTTAAAGCTTTTTAATAAAAGGGCACTAAAATATTTTATATTGCTTCCATTGGATATTTAAAATAATTACTATAGTCATTATACTGACCTTCTGAACATATCCAGCATCCTCTTAGTGACAAGAAATCCTCCAAAGACATTGATGAACGATATGAAAGCGGCAGACGCTGCTAGAGCCTGTAAAAAGAAACATGAATTGTTATTATTATTATTAGAAATTGGTATTTTTAATGTATTGTATACTAAACAATAGTTATCTTTTGTGTATTTTGTGTTTATTTGGACAAAGTTATGCTATACTATTAAACGAGCAATTTCTGTGTATATGTTTGTATTTCACCGGATCTTGAAAACGGCTCTAACGATTCTCACAAAATTCAGAACATAGTAGGTTTTTATATATATGGGTATATATTTATGTTCAACGGATCTCGAAAACAGCTCTAACGATTTTCACGAAATTTGGAACAAAGTAGGTTTATGATATAAAAATTCGTTGCACTAGGTCTCATCCCTGGGAAAACTCGCGGAAGGACATTAAAAGGATAATTATTATTCATCCTTGGATAAACAGCTGATAATAATTATTTCGTCGTCTGTTGATGACGGAAGTGAGTGAGCGAATTCATGTGTGTGGGACTGTGTCAAAATTATGACTCAGCTGTTGAACTTTTGTAATCATTCAATCAGGTACTTAGTGCCGGTTGCAAAAAAGCCGGGTTATTCTCAATCCTGATTAATTCCAGTAGAACCATCTTTTTGAAATGGTCTTCTCTGATTTGGTTCACGTGAAATTAATCAGGATTAAAATTTAACCGGCTTTTGTGCAACCGGGCCTTTGTGAGGAGAATTTTTGCATTCCTCTGGGAATTAATCTCGATTTACTGTGATTATATAGATCATTTGTGTATGAATGCTATTAAAATTTCTTTTTTCGTAATACATTTTTTATGCTTTTGTACTCCAGAGTGAAGCTCGGTCCCCGATATTTGATCGATTAATTGAATTAATCGTTGTTAACTGAAAAGCATTGGTGGGATACCCAGTGCCCCCCATAAAATAAATACTAGACAAAATGAATGTCATCCTTTGAAATATACTGACCTGAACAGTATTGGTGGGATAATAGGTTCCTCCCATAAGCAGCAACCCTCCAACAGCTGTTATCCCAGATACAGCATTGGTGACCGACATTAGGGGAGAGTGGAGAGAAGGAGTGACCCCCCACACTGTGTGATAGCCCACCAGTCCACTCAGTGCCAGGGTCGAAGTCATATTGGTAAACTCCGAACCCGGGCTGATGTAGCCCACGCCTAGCACGCTGCCAATACCTGAGAAAATAGATTATAAATTGAGTAAAAAACTGATAATACTAATGACTATATTCAAAGTTAACATTTTTTAATAATTCATAATTGATTTATTTGATTCAATGATACACTATTTTTTCAAATAATTGGGGGAGAACCAACAGGCACAGCCTAAAACTGTTCTTACCTCGAAATTTGATCGATATACTAGTCCATAAAGTCTGGAAAATCCATAGGAACACTATGGTTCAAGTTTCAAGTTTTTATTGGGCCAGTTGAACATAGAATTTACATATAGCCAAGTCACAATTCACATTAAAGAAAAATACAATAAATTGCACAGATACAATACATACAATAGACAATAATAAATAAAATAAAACAGATCAGTAAAAGCAAATTTACAATTAGATCAGATAATTTAGTCGCCTGTACTTGGGTATCAATAGACAGAAAAGTATTATATTAAATTGACTAGGGTGTTGTGATCAGCAGCAATGAATTCCTCTACTGAGTAAAATTGATTCACAATCAACCAGGATCTAAGTACTTGGAGAAAACGTTTATTCGGCAAGGATCTAACTTGAGTTGGTAGCAAGTTATGGAATTTGTAGCCTATCACAGGGTAGCTCGACTTGGACTTTTTAAGTCTGCATCTTGGTGTATATATATACTCTCACGGTTTCTTGTGAAGTGACTGTGAATGTCATTGCTCTTTGGTAGCCTATCCTGCATCCGATGTATATCCTTCAAACATTGATAGATGACCTCATTAATGACGGATAGAATGCCATTTTTAGAAAGAAGGGGCTTACAGTGATCTAGATAGCCCCCCCAGAAATCACCCGGACCGCTCTCTTCTGAATTAACAGAACTTTAGAAGTGCTAGATGCATGACCCCACAATTTCAAACCATAACTCATCCTCGAATGAAAAAAAGCAAATAGGCCTGTCTGACCACCGAAATTGGCAGTTCAGACATCAGCCTTCTCAGTAGATAGACAATGCTGCTGAGACTGGAGCACACCATGTCTATATGAGGTTCCCAGAGTAACTTGGCATCAAGGGTGAACCCCAATAATCGGACCGGCTGCAAATACTCACTGACATCAGATAGAGAGAACAGTATACTTTGGGTTTTTGCCTCATTCAGAGACAATCTGTTTAGTGAGAACCAATCACGAGCTTCATCACCGCTCATCACATTTGCTTTAGCTTGGGTGACACTCTTATTTGCAGAGAACAAGGAAGTGTCATCCGCATAGAACAGCACATTTCCCGCTAGATAGTAGTGCAAATCATTTATTGCTACAAGAAAGAGTAATGGGCCTAACAATGAGCCCTGTGGCACACCCCGTTTTACCAGAAGAGGAATTGAGCACTGATCATTCCAATGTACAATCTGTTTTCTCTCAGAAAGGTAAGACTCAAACACCCGAATTACACTAATACTGAACGCGTGCACTTGCTGGTGGCGTTCAGTGTGAGCAGCTACAGGCAAGTCACAACGTGTTTCTATGGCTCTTTCCAGATTTTGTTTCTCATCTGCGCCTGCGCGTTTGGTTATGCATGATCTCACGTAAACTTCACGTCTAAATAAAAGGTGCGTACAGATATACGCGCCTCGAACACGCTCTGCACACGCTCCGATCATGAACGTTACGCGAGATGTTACGCAAGGGTTCGCTAGAGGTTCGAAATATGTTCGATGGATGATCGTGCGCTTGTCGTATTGTTGACTTCGCTACAACCTAACCTCACAAATGTGAAACGTTCAATCCAGCTGATCGGGTGACAAAACTAAATTAAATATTCTGACCAGGGTATTGCTGGGTAGCCTAGTACCTAATACATTATGTTTATATGATAATTATTATGTTTATTGCATTTATGATGATGTTTTATTACAAAAAGGTTATGTCTGTCAATGTTTTGACAGATTGGTTAGTTCGCCCTACGAACTTGCCAAGCTCTGTTACATGCTCTGTTCGCGTTCCGCTCTTGCTCTTGCTCCTGCGATCATCTATCGATACTGTTGATCATACAGTCCTTCTGAATAAGTTGGCTATTCTTGGTTTCAGTCACAACTCGTTAGTTTGGTTTAAATCCTATCTATAGGTAGGAAACAATGTGTATCTGTCGGTGACAAAAGTCTACTTGAAAAACGTTATGCATGGAGTACCACAGGTTCAATTTTAGGCCCTCTCCTCTTCACTTTGTATGCTAATGACCTTTCTTCCATTATCAAATTCTCCAGTTTCCATACTTATGCAGACGACCTTCAAATCTATTTAAGCTGTCCCTAACAAAAATTAATGAAACAGTTTGAATAATGAATCAGGATATCAATTCGATAGTGGAATGGACAAAGAAAAATGGCCTTAAGCTTAATCCCATCAAACACAACCCATTATAAATGTATTCTCGTCTTATAACAATATTGACCTTGAATCGATTCACAAAATTAGTGTAGACGGTAATGACATTCCTTACTGTAGCTCAGTTAAAAATTAGGCATATTATGAATAATACACTTGACTGGTCAGAACAAGTGAACAAAACTTGTAAAAAGGTATTCTCAGCCATGCATGCATTGAAGAAAATGCACGATATCTCCCTAGAAACATTAATTATTATTGGTTCAATCTCTCATCTACCCACATTTAATGTATTGTAATTCTGTTCTTACGATATGTAAGTCACTCTGAATGATAAACTACAGCGTTGCCAAAATTATTATCTACGTTTCGTCTACTCTCTCCAACGCCATGATCATATCACCCCAGCCCACATTGCTAGTTCAACATTAAAGCTTCCCGATCAAAGGCTTTTTCGAATAGTCAAGCTTGTTAGAGATATCTTGAAATACGGCAATCCGAACTATTTTAAAGATGATTTCAAATTTGTCTCTGAAGGTAGGAGGATAGATGCTTCACATAACTAGACCGGAGAAAGTACTTTAATGATACCCAATCATCGAACTACTATTTTCACAAAATCCTTCTTAGTCAGTGCCTGTCGTGCATGGAATGCACTTCCTGTTTCTATCAGGTCTATCGAGAGCCGAGCGAGCTTCATCCTGACTTTAAAAAAACATCTTTCGGAACAAATGACTGAAACTGTCCGGCCCTAGAACGATCACATGACAACCATCCCCCACCCATCCCACAAATACAAACCTTAAAACCTGTTATAGAATGAATTTTATATATATATATATATATATTATATTATATATATATAAATTATGTAAACTTAAACTTTATGTGCTGACTACTATTTTTGTCAGTACTGCTTAGTGTCGCTCTCAGCGCACTCATTTTAGTTAGTCTACTTCAGCCACTTGATGTTTAACATGTATTTTTGCAAATAAAATTTATTTTTAAAAACTGAGTTTTAATGAACGTGAACGTGTTTTATATATATATTATATAACTCATGTTATTTTAATTATCCACTGCATACTGCTGTATATTACTGAAAGTTGATTACCCTGATCTACTTTCGTAATACATTTTTTATGCTTTTGTACTCCAGAGTGAAGCTCGGTCCCCGATATTTGATCGATTAATTGAATTAATCGTTGTTAACTGAAAAGCATTGGTGGGATACCCAGTGCCCCCCATAAAATAAATACTAGACAAAATGAATGTCATCCTTTGAAATATACAGACCTGAACAGTATTGGTGGGATAATAAGTTCCTCCCATGAGCAGCAACCCCCCGACAGCTGTTATTCCTGACACAGCGTTGGTGACTGACATTAGTGGGGAGTGGAGAGAGGGGGTGACCCCCCACACTGTGTGATAGCCAACCAGACCACTCAGTGCCAGGGTCGAAGTCATATTGGTGAACTCCGAACCCGGGCTGATGTAACCCACGCCTAGCACGCTGCCAATACCTGAGAAAATAGATTATAAATTGAGTAAAAAACTGATAATATTAATGACTATATTCAAAGTTAACATTTTTTAATAATTCATAATTGATTCCCAAATAATTGGGGGAGAACCAACAGGCACAGCCTAAAACTGTTCTTACCTCGAAATTTGATCGATATACTAGTCCATAAAGTCTGGAAAATCCATAGGAACACTAATACTGAACGCGTGCACTTGCTGGTGGCGTTCAGTGTGAGCAGATACAGGCAAGTCACAACGTGTTTCTATGGCTCTTTCCAGATTTTGTTTCTCATTGCGCGTTTGGTTATGCATGATCTCACGTAAACTTCACGTCTAAATAAAAGGTGCGTACAGATATACGCGCCTCGAACACGCTCTGCACACGCTCCGATCATGAACGTTACGCGAGATGTTACGCAAGGGTTCGCTAGAGGTTCGAAATATGTTCGATGGATGATCGTGCGCTTGTCGTATTGTTGACTTCGCTACAACCTAACCTCACAAATGTGAAACGTTCAATCCAGCTGAACGGGTGACAAAACTGAATAAAATATTCTGACCAGGGTATTGCTGGGTAGCCTAGTACCTAATACATTATGTTTATATGATAAATTTATGATAATTATTATGTTGATGTTCTATTACAAAAAGGTTATGTCTGTCAATGTTTTGACAGACTGGTTAGTTCGCCCTACGAACTTGCCAAGCTCGAGCTCTGTTACACGCTCTGTTCGCGTTCCACTCTTGCGATCATCTATCGATCTGCTCGAGTGACGTTTGATTGCGGAGCAGAGCGTAAGCCTGTACGCACCTTAACGTGATCATACCCTTGTATTACGTCTAGCAGTTGTTGCTACGTCAATTTTTATTGACAGTAGTCTCTCATGCTGTGCCGTTCCTGCACTCTCACCCAGCCAAAACAGTAATAATAGACAGTAATCGGCTTGAGTTAACAAAAATCGGCTTGAAATTTGATACATAAACTACCTATACCATGGGATATCTTCTTATGCTATCTTTTCTTTATAGTATCACCATAAAATGATACAGTATCAACACAATATGATACAGTATCAACACGATATGATACAACATCACCACACATGATACAGTATCAACACAACAACCTATACATGATACTGTATATGATAAAGTGGCCTCTCAATTTGATATACAGCACCATAATTTGATGCAAAACTTCCAAACTTTAAATGAATTCTACAAAACCATGTGATATCTCCTTATGATACATTTTCTATATGCTATTAATATCAGATAATTTGAATCTTTCAAGCCAAAACTCACCAACAGAATAGACCATCACATCCTTCAAAGTTCGGTTGAACGGGTTGATCTCAGTGGCCGGGATTTTCACATCCTTAGAAACGTGGTCGGCAGACGCTGCAGGGGTAGAAGGGGTGGGGGCTGATAGATTCACAGAAGGGGGTGGAGGAGGCCACATGAGGTTACCCTCGTGTAGAACTATGCTACCCCTTACCACTTCATCTTCCAGGTTAATGTTAAAATGGTTGTCACTGCCTGGAAAATGATAAATAAATCATGGTGTGAAGAAAAATATTTTAAATATGAATAAGATTTGTTTTAAAAACCTAGCCTTGATGGATCTAAATTTGAAATGTTTTATGAATTAGAAAAGAGATCGTTTCGAGATATAGAATGAGGTGTCATCCTAAACTTTGTAGTTGACTGCATAAAGTAGCTCCAGTACCAATTAAATAATAAGGATAAGGGTAACCGTCCACTGGAACCGTATTCAACCGATCCGTTTGGCCGTTGGATCGGACGAATCTGCCGGCCGTTAATTCGGCCGAATATGGTCGTCCATTGGAACCGTTTACGTCAGTCTAGTTCAGTAATTGGCTGGTTGCCAATTATTGAATTAACTACTATCATAGAGAAACAATAGCATAAGTAGATATCCCATGGTATAGGGCATTTAGGTCGCAACTTTTACTGTTATCTGAAGCTGATAGTCCACGTATTTCTTTTCCGTGAAGCTTTACAACGCTGGTAGTCTCTCATATTGTGCCGTTCATACACTCTTACCCGGACAAAACAGTAGAAATCGACAATAATCGACAGTAATCGGCTTGAAATAACAGTAAAAGTTGCGACATAAACGCCCTATACCATGGGATATCTACTTATGCTATTGTTTCTCTATGCTACTATCAGTCAACAAAATTTTTCATAAACAATGATTATATTGAGATTTTGAAAATTGAATAAACAAATATCCACTAAATTAGTTATTCATTACAATAATCTTACCTTCCAATCCTATTCGTTCAGCAATCTTTTTCCACAGATTCCTTTGAACAACACGATGATAATATCTTTTGTCTCGCATATCCCACAATGGAACATGCTCTTGAACCAAACTTATCAACTTTTCATTGTCCATAGTTACAACTTAATGAAACAGATTAACTTCAAAAAGCAAAAACAAACAAGACTGTGAAACAATTTTAGGTTAGGAGCACTTTGTTGTTTCAGCTCGACTAGTCAGTTCGGCCGGATAGAGCCGGAAAATCCCATTCAATTCGGATCGAAAAATTGATCGGCCGGAGCCGGCCGTATGAACCTGTTGCAATGGACCAGCATCTATTCCTTTCTTTGTTGGGGGATCGTTCGGACGATTTCGGTAGTTTTCGGCCGATGCTAGTTCGGACGAAAACGGTTGTTGTTCATGCTCCAGCCGCTACCGCCGCCTACTGGCGATTTCATGTATCATCATTTGTGCTTGTGTGCTTGCTTTTATTAATAAAGTCAGTGTCAATCGAGAGCTCGAGTCGTGTGTACAGTGTTATTATTTATTTAACCTCTCTATTATTAGAGTAATTAGTTTTACAGTCCACGGTGTGAGTGATTACGACTCGCATCTTAACGTATGTTTGATTAGTGTTCATCATCACGTTATTCAGTTGTAGTGGACGGCCCACCGAAGCGTCTCAAAAATAGATAGACTTTGACTTTCACTGGCCAAGTTCGGTTCAGTGACATGTTATCACAGAATAGGTACAGAATGGAAACTTGTAATCAAACTCAAACCAATCTAACCAATGCTTTTTACATGACGCAAATACTAGAATAAATAAATATATTTATTGTCACAGAATGTTTACACATTATAGACAACGTCATGTTTGGTAACTCTAGTAAATACAAGGCAAACATGAGCCTGCAACAACAAGCACACAAAGTCACTCTAAATAAGGTGACACGTCACGTGACCTTGGGAAGTTCCAATCCTGGTCTTCTGATTGGCTCGTAGCAGTGAACGATATCAATTGATCCGGATCATTAAACTGATCCGAACCTACCATCAATACTATTACAATGCGGCACTTCCTAACAAGATGGCGGATTTTTGCGCCAGGGTACTAGCCAAGTTTCCATACTGTATGTATACTGTGATGTTATGTCCCGTGGCCTCTTTGATTGAACATTTTCAGATTATGATTTTTGAAAATAGCACAGTTTACCAATAGAGAGCAGGAACTTGGATATGTTGTTAGCATATAGCGTTGAACTCTGGGTGGGTAGCCTGGATGACAGATCTGTGAGACCTATGTGAACCACGTCTTTGTGAGTGTAAACCTGGCCTGGTCTAGTGGTCTCTATGTTACCTCCGGTTTCAGCAGCTAGATCAACCACCACACTGCCTGGTTTCATGCTTTCTACGTGCTCCTACAAGATCAAAACAATACAAATTATTAACAAGTATCCAAGGTTTGTGTGCGTATACATCTATTTAATAAGAGAGAGTAGGGTTGTGTTTGTTCGCATCAAAACATGTCAAATTGTGGATTGCATACCGGAAAAACGGGAATGATTTAGAACTCCAAATTTTGCACATAGATTCTAAAAATATCAATCTCGAGCACCTCGAAGCCCAAATTTCAATTTTCCTTCTAGATTTTTCAGAATTAATGTATAAATTTCATTCATGGGACATGAAGTTTCATGTGGCATACATTGTTCATTGTTGTAATATGTGTTTGTTTATAACGATGTTACAAGACATTCAATTTAGAGGTCAGTCGTGGTCTAGCGGTAGAGTACTAGACTTTGAAGCGAATGTTTCTCGGTTCAAGTCCCGGTTCCATCCAATTTTTTTGTACTTGATTTTTTCCCTTGAAACATATTATTATAAATTATTTTTTGATGGAAGTTGTTTTCATTATGATTGAACTTAGATTTCATCAAATAATTATTTAATGTAAAATTTTCATCAAATTCAATTATTCAATGTAAAGTTTTAATGTTGCAACCAGTACAAATGAAATGGAAATAACATATGCTGTATCAATGGAATTCATAAGAAAAACATGAATAGATCACAATAAAATTAGTAATAATTTGTATTCTTCAGTTATAATGTTTCGAAAACGAATATTTATTTATTTCTTACAAAAACTAGGAAGACTACAGGCATTAAGCCCAAAACAGTCTTCAATTTAGTACTGTAGGTTTTTTGTTAGGTACCGGTATTTGGGAAACAAATGGCTACCTGATTCAAATTAAGTAGGATCTAATCGATACTAGAATTGATGTATTGAAAAAAATTAATATGATACTGTTAGGTTTTCAAGTATTATATCTTCTTTAGTTATCTATCTATTAGATAATAATGAAAAGAATTGGCTTTATGCATTACTTATTATACACATACGGGATAGAAAATACATAAATGACGCATCATCTTAAAAATGTGCATATAAATTATCATTTTTACCAAGGATGATTATAGGCCTATTTGAATTCAAGAATTCAGTAACTCAAGTTTTTAATTAGGCCCTTGCGCAGCACGGGTTACCTGCTAGTATGTTTATATAGAAGTAGAGTGAAGAGTTCATAATTATTATATAAATATAGTAAAGTTCACATAGAATATGAATGTCTATGTTCAGACTCACTCAAATCTTATTTGATGGGTAGATAGATTTCTTGCCATTTCGACTGAACTTGAATTCAAATTCATTCTTTTCCATAAATGGAAAATTTCACAACATTAACTAAACTCAATCAACTTTTAAACTCTTTAAACTGAAATGATAGATGCAGTATTGAAAAAGATAGCAGCTGTACCAGATTTACAATGCATCTACATTTACAGAAGCAGTTTCATTGATTATTAACATAGTTAAATTGATCAGAAAAGTGTCTTATTGAACTTGGAATTCTAATTTGAAAGATGACATCCAACAAATTTAGTAAAGAATTATATATAGATAAATGGTACATTGTTCAAGTATTAAATAAATTCAACTTTGATAAGAGAGAATCTTCTGTGAAACACAATTAGAGGAGTGAATGTCAATCACTGTGATTTTAGCGATTTCGAATTTATTTATTTATCATTCACAATCAACTTAAGGACAAAGAAACAGACTACAGTCCAAAACCTCTTTTCATCCCAATTTCATAAAATAAATTGGCCAAATAAAGGTTATGTGCGACTTTTCAATTCTTGAATGAGCAGTAACTAAACATTTTGAGATCTTTTTAATTTGGAATGTGTTCAAGAGATTGTTAATTCATTTTTCTACAACCTATTTATAATGATTATATAGGCTACATTACTAGCCGTCAGGCTCGCTTCGCTCACCATATCCGTCTAGCAAGGGGGCTCCGCCCCCTGGACCCCCGACTAGATCTCAAAAAAGAGATCAGCGGGCTCGTTTCGCTTGCCTGCATTTTTCATTTGAGCATGCTTTATTCCATCAGAAAGTCAAAGTACTGAGAAAACGCAGAAAAACTGAGAAAAACGTTGATTTTGGGCGTATATTTGATGAAATATTCAAGTCATCTCATCACAAAATTTTTATACCCTAGCTGTACCAAATTTGAACATTTTCTGTCTATTACTTGATGAAAGAACTGAGAAAACGCAGAAAAAATTTTTGAGCGTATCTTTGGCGTTATTTCAAATTCCTTCTAACACAACATTATTACACCCTAGCTGAGCTTCTGTACTGAATTTGAACATTTTCTGTTCATTTGTTCTCGATAAAGCTGAGAAAACGCTAAAAAACGCTGGGAAAACGCAGATTTTGGGCGTATCTTTGGAAATTTTTCCAAATCCGTTCTTAGTGCGCCTCCAAAGGGCCAACTAAACATACCTACCAAATTTGAACGTTTTTGGTCCGGTAGATTTTTAGTTCTGCGAGTGAGTGAGTGAGTGAATCAGTCAGTCAGTGAGTGAGTGCCATTTCGCTTTTATATATAAATAGATAGATAATACATTATCATGATATAAAAACCTGTGTGGAAACACATTCTCAATGTGATATTTACACTCTATAAATCAGCTACAAACCACTACAAAAACTTGATTATATTCATGGATTTTCTGGAGATACTTACCTTGAGAATGAGAACTGGAGCCTTCTTGCCTGGAATAAGTGCAGTGGTGATGATGATATCAACCTCCTTGGCCTGTTTCGCAAATAGCGCCATTTCAGCTTCGATGAATTCCTTCGACATTTCCTTGCTGTATCCACCGGCTGTTCCTCCTTCTTCCTGAAATTAATAACAATAATATACAAAGCATAATTAAAATTATAATGGAATAAAATTTGAAATAGAGCGAATTATCGAATTATAGTACGATTCATTTTACCGTATTCATGAAGAAGAGACCGAAGTGGAAGATAAGATTAGATTTCTTTATTTATGTATGTTACAATATTTACTGGCTTATACACTAATTTACATTAAATGACGGTAATGCTAATTACTCAACGAATTTTACAAAGTATAAACAATTAATCAATGAGAATAAAGATTGAATGCAATTAGAATAACGATAATATAATAATGTGATGTAACTTCATAAATCGGCGGTGTTTCAACAAATAATAAATTGTAGATTCTCTAAGAAGGATATAAAATATCCTCCCCATTTTTTTTCATTTCATTTTTCATCCCACTGACCACCTATGAAAGGGGTATAAGGATTTGTCAATTATAATCTAAGTCGTTAATCTTTGCATTGGTTCCATAATGCAAAAAGAATTCCTCACTGGAATAAGGACAAACCTGCAACAACTCCTCCCTCACCTTAATTCTGAACTCTTCACCTGTAAGAGCCTTTACGTGTGTTGGCAATGAATTATAAAGCCGAATTCCTGCACTCTTTACCCCCTCTCATACATACCAGTTCGATGAATGTCGTCTCTGAGGTTTTGTCTATATCTGGTATTGTATGAGTGAAACAGCTCTCCTGTATTGAACCGATCTTTATTCTTATCAATAAAACAAAGAGCCTCCAAAATATATACACCTGGTAGTGGGAGAATCTTTAACTCTTTGAAATAACCTCTACAACTTGCTCTAATAGATTCACCCACCATCACTCTAACTGCCCACTTTTAAATCCTAAATTTATGTATTGCATGAGTTGAATTGCCCCAAAATATATCACCGTATGAAAGAAGAGAATGGAACACAGCAAAATAAACAATTCTAAGCGTTCCTGCATCCAGAAATTTCTTCACGGTTCTAAGAACAAATACTGCCGAGTTTAGTTTGCATTAACACAATACCAGGTTGAAGAGAGTGAGAGGGGAAGGAGAAGATAAAGAAAGAGTATATTGAAGGAGAAGAAGGTACAAGCAAAGGTTGAATTTGATAACAAACTAAGAGAAGAAGATGAAAAAGACAGAACAAATGAAATTAATAGGGGAGAGGAGAACAAGAGGAAGATAAATAATGACAGAATGAAAGAAGATGGAGTGCAACAAAGAAGGAGAAGGAGAAGTAGAGAAGGTGAAGGGAAACAAAGAGAAGGAGTGGGAGGTGGAGAAGAAGTAGAGGGGAGAAGGAGTGAAAGAAGGAATATGAAGAGACGGATGAGAAGGAGGAGGAAAGAGACCTGGAGAGGAAGAAAAATGAGTAGGTCAAGGGAGAAAAGGAGGAGAAGCAGAAAAAGGAGAAGGAGGAGGTGAAAAAGGATGAAAATGAGGAGGAGGAGGAGGAGGAGGAGGAGGAGGAGGAGGAGGAGGAGGAGGAGAAAAAGGGGAGAAGGTGAAGAAGATGAAGTAGAAGAAATAAATATACCCATTCTAACGAAAGATATTTATAAATTTATTGACAGATTTTTGTTCGACTAACCTTGATCTTAATTTCGAGAAACTCAGCCCCCAGTGATTCGACCTGCTCCTTGACAGCTGCTCGGGTATCGAAAGCCCTCACCACTGCACCCATGTTGCGCGCCTGTCCTATGGCTGCCAACCCCGCCACTCCGCCACCAATCACAAGCATCTTGGCCGGGGGAACCTTGCCGGCTGCTGTTATCTGACCTAAAAAAAGGTAAAAATGTGAAAGCAAGATTTGATGTGAAATGGAACTCCAGTATTGGAAATATACCACTGTTATCAGACCTAAGACAAAGTAGGAAAGGAATAGAAAGCTTCAATAGAAAAATGGAAATACAGTATTGAAATAATACCGTTCTTATTTGACCTGAAACAAAATGAAAGAGGAATAGAAGGATTTAATAAAGGAATGCAACTTCTAGGATGTAATAAAGGAATGGAACTGAAATACTATCACCTGAAACAAAGTACAAAAATGAAATGAAAACACCTACACTCCATACCATTGTAACCTTGGAGTAAGAGTCAGTTTTTTCAGTGTGAAGATGACCAATAACAGATTGAAACGTCGTCACTCACTGCTAAAAGATAAGTCTTTCCACTTCAAAAGTGTTTTCAATTCACAAGTTTGAAATAAAAAGGTGAACGAAAGGTTACATTCACGTACCAAGCAATACAATGCAAAGCGACAATAAAGGTCGATTGAATAAAACTTAGCAATTGCTACGGTCTAGTTGCACAAAAGACTCTTGATTTTTAATCATTATTATTTTTAAGCGAATGCCAGTTGTTTTTACCTGGATTGTATTTGTATATGAATAAATAAATAAATTATTAAATGCCATGAGAACCATTCAGATAAGGTTTTTTGAAAAGAAGGATTCTCTGATTGGTTCACGAGGTATTTAATTGAGATTGAAAGTTAACAGACTTTTGTGCAACCGGGTGGATATTTCTGAAGGAATTGTTAGCCATCTTAATCGAAACATCACACTAAATGTCAACCCAAAAAATAAATGAAAAAAATTACGAATCACATCACAAGGACAAATAATAGTAAGTGACCAACATTACAAACAGTCAGCATTGGTAGACAGTTGTTAGTTGGTAGAATGCAAGATAATGTTGATTATTTTAGTAAGAAATGTCTCAGCTCTAAGTTTACCTGCAAAGAACCTTGGGAAATGATTAGCAGCTTCAATGACAGCCCTGTACCCGAAGACGTTTGCCATAGAACTCAGTGCATCAAATACTTGCGCTCTGCTTATTCGCGGTATGCAATCCATTGCTGTAAAGAAGAGAATAATTTTTAGATTTCACAGACTTAACAGAAAAAGGTCTATATAATATTGTTTAGCCGATCAAATAACAATACAATACATTCAAATACGGTTGAAAAGTTAGTTTACAATGGAACAAACACTTTTAAAAGATGTGAGTTATAAAATATATAATATGGACTAATGCAACTTTCAATTTATTTCCATCTGTAGACAGGCTAGTCGCTATGGCTTCGTATAAAATGAGCGCTGCTATCTAGAGATTGCCAGTTTGGTGTAAGGGTAAGCAATTAGGAGATACTGGGTTCGATTCCCGGGCTGACAAATAATGTTTGTATAGTAGCGCTCAACGAATTTCCATCTAGCTGTTTACCCTGTTGTCAATATTTGCAGTAGCAGAAGTCTTCGGGGTGATTTACAGCATTTAATTGGGATTTTCAGTTAATAATAATAATTATAAATATATACTGCATATTTTCGTACTATAATCTTAAAAAGTCTTTGTTATTAGCATCATATTACAAGCTTACAACACTTTCGACCGAATTTGACTTATGATACATGATTTTGGACCGCCTTGACGAGCCGAGAAGAATGAAATGTAGTACGATGAAATCTGAGCATTGTGTCAGAAGTTATAAGTGTTTGAAATTTTGATCCTTGAGGTGTCCTTAAGCGCGCCTCTCCACTAGGAAATACTGAAATGAAGTGCATCTAACGGGTGATTCTCATAGAACATAATCTTATGAACTTATTCCGTTGTGCGAAATATCAATGTGAAGACTATGTAGTTAGTGATGATGGTTGAGCTGAAAATTAGGTGTTTTTCACAATACAAGCAGCATTGTTGTCAGGTGTACCTGGAAATCTATATGAGATAGAGCGCTCTACCTGATCTCAGATTGTAGAGCACAAAATTACGCCTAGAGGGATTTTGAATTATACATCTAAATGGTAACAATCGGAAGATATTGTTGATCAAAATCTAAAATTCATCAAAAATTGATTTTCTCTTCAAATTTCACTCATTTTTGAAAAATCATAACTCAGTACTCATTGGAGATAGAGAATTCCGAATGATATCATTTTATTCAGAATTCCATATTCTAGAAAAAAGGCAAGAGCAAATTTTTCTGTCCGATTACGAGATTTGGCAGAAATAGCTGAAAACTGGAAAATGAGCCGAAAATACGAGATTTTTGGGCCCCCCTGACTCTAGCACAAGGAAATTTTGCATGAAGAAATTGGTTCTGGTCTTCTCTTATGTACCCAAATAATATATTAAAAAATCAGAACTACAATATAAATTGCATGCACCAATGTATATAGTGACTGGACTATAATTACATAACATAGGAATGTTATCAAAATCCGAAATAGAAACAGTTTTGGTTTCATCGAGTTATGTTATCCCTCTCCCAATCATTTTAATGATTTGAGCTTCTATGAATGGATGAATAAGAGAATAATGTTTGAAGGAATGAATAAATAAATGATGAATCAATAAGTTTATAAATGGAAGAATGAATGTTATACTTACCAAAACAGTTGATTTTCTTACTAGCCAACGAATCGATAAGTGGCTTATTTTGTCCAGGATATAGAAACGATATAAGAGTCGAGGTCGGTTGGAAGAGTTCCACTTCATTTTGAAGAGGTTGCCTGACTTTGAGAATAATATCTGTGACAAAAACAACAGGGTAAAGGTTATTTTAAAGAGTTGTAAAAAAGGTCTTTAGAAACAACCCAGGAGGGAGAAGGCTGAGAGGACGTCCGAGAAAGCGTTGGCTGGAGGATGTGGAGGACGACATTAGGGAGCTGGGTGTCAGGGGATGAAGGCGAATGGAGAGGCTTTTTGAAGGAGGTCAAGGCTCTGAATGAGCTTTAGCGCCAAGGAGTAAGTAAGTAACGGTTATTTTAACGAGTATTATTGATTTATATGAATTGTTATTTATTAATACAATTTACTTCATTTATCAATCGTGGACTGTTCTCATAGCTTAGTGTGCTTGGTGCACGGGTTATCTGCTAGTAAATAATAATGATGAATAGTAAGTAAATAAGTGACTATAGTGAGGTCCACGTTATAATGGCAGTGGAGAGAGATAGGAGAAAAACGTTGCCGATACTCTGTCTTGTCAATGCCTTCTTTCTATAGACGGTAGCTGATACAGATTTATTGATGAAATATTAACGGTTCATTCTCGTTTAACACGCGAGTAGTCGCACGGACTTGCGCAGAACGTCAGTGGTCGCGCGTGAGCATTTTGCTCACACTCACCCTTATGGCTCCCTACACTATAAACAGTTGGTTTTGACAATGCTCTTTCAATATTTATTAATTTCAAATCTTTCTCTCAACGTGTTTTATGTTATTATATACTATTTAATAGTATATAATAACATAAAACATGGAGGAGATTCCAAAAATACATACTGCAAATTTATTGTTAGAATTTATCATTTCTACTCATATAATCTACTCATGAATGGAATGAATATACCTTCTTTATTTGACTCATTTTTGGGCATGTAGATAAAATAAAAAGATAATGAAAGTTTAAATCAGAAGATGGAAAATAAAATGGGAAGATAATACCTATATATTGGAATTAGTCAACGTTCATTCTGTCATCCTCAAACTGTTCAAGGACTCAAAATGTTCAAGATTGTATAGAGGACAGTCACAGCGAGGATTACATGAGCTGCCAACCTTGGAAAACGAAAATTCCCAAAGCTACATACAAAAGTTACAATTGTGCGGCAATTTGCTGCGGGCGCGACTACTCGCATGTTAAAATAATCAATTATATTTTATTAATCAATAAATTATATTTTTCAATAATTTCATTACGAATTTTCACAATTAAGATGAATTATTTTGTAAATTAATTATTAATTCTACATTGTTGAAAGACAATCTGGCAACAGAGCAAAGCGAGAAAGAGATAGCGCTATCCGATTTGTTGAATGATAGACAAGGATAGCAATACCATTGCTAATCAAACACTGCCATTATAACGTGGACCTGAGTACAGTGAGTATCATTTAATGATGCATGACTATAGGGTATGTAAGCCTAAAATTAGAGAATATAGAATGAAATAAAGATTATGAAAAGTGAATAATCAGTGACTACAGTTAATATTCACAATAAATATAAATTCAAGGTAAAATTGAAATAGGTAGAATGTTTTACCTGTTGAAAACGCATTCTTCTTATCAACAAGGGTTGCTCCCGCTGATTTATAATCAGAATCGGGAAATTTTGCTGCTAAACCGGCTCCCTCTTCGATATTTACTGAGAACCCTTTTTTGATGAGGGTTTGGGTTACTGCAGGGGTGATGGCAACTCTGTAAATCAAGAAAATACGATTAAAAATAAGGGACAAAGTGGAAGAGTGGAGAGAATTTTGAAAGATAACAGAAGAAGAAGAAGAAGAAGAAGAAGAAGAAGAAGAAGAAGAAGAAGAAGAAGATGATGATGATGATGATTATGAAGAAGGAGGAGAGGGGGAATACCGAGGATAAGGAGAAGAAGAAGGAGAATAAGAAGATAGGCGAAAGAGGAGAGGAAGAAGAAGAAGAAGGGGAAGGAAAAGGAGAAGGAGAAGAAGAAGAAGAAGAAGAAGAAGAAGAAGAAGATGATGATTATGAAGAAGGAGGAGAGGGGGAATACCGAGGATAAGGAGAAGAAGAAGGGGAATAAGAAGATAGGCGAAAGAGGAGAGGAAGAAGAAGAAGAAGGGGAAGGAAAAGGAGAAGAAGAAGAAGAAGAAGAAGAAGAAGAAGAAGAAGAAGAAGAAGAAGAAGAAGAAGAAGAAGGAAGAGGAGGAGAAGGAGAAGGAAAAGGAGGAGGAGGAGGAGGAGTAGAAGTGTGAGGAGGAGGAGGAGCAGGAGTACAAGTGGAAGGAGGAGGAGGAGGAGGAGAAGAAGAAGAAGGAGAATAACAGAAATTGATGGTAAATAATGAGTGGAAAAGAAGGGAAAATTAACATGTTCATAATTAAATATTCTGTACATTATAGTCTAATACAGTGGTCGCCAAACAGTCGATCGCGAGCTACCGGTAGCTCGTGGGGTAGTTTTTGGTAGCTCACAGAAATGCTCGTGCAAAAGAATGTCGTCCAGTTTGATTATAAACACTTTCCCAGTCTGAAGAAAATCAATGACGAGAAAAATCCTACACAGCACCGCAGCAATAACCAAGAATACGTAACAATTCTTTCAGACTTGAACAGAAGTTTGATCAACGATTTCAATATTTAATAAGCATATCAAATATGGTACAATTCATCAACTCTCTTTTGTAGATATCTATGCAGAAGACTTTCCAGTTTGTGTAGTAAAACATTTTGGTGGAGATCAGGCTTCAGTTGAAATGAAATTTGTGGATTTCCAAAATGATCTGTCTCTTAGATCACTTTCTACAACTAGAAATATTTGGCCTCAAGTCCCCAAAGAAAAATATCTAAATATTATTCAAGTTCCATTGAGGTTGAAAGCTATGTTCAGCTCTACTTACTTGTGTGAAGCATCTTTTCAAGTATGAAATTCATAAAAAATCGGTATAGGAACAGTCTGACTGATGAACATTTGGACAACTGCATCAGAATGGCGGCTACAAAGTACACTCCAAACATAAAGAAAATACTTGATGAACAAAAAGAGTTCCACTGCTCTCATTGAAATGTACATTCAACTTTTTCATACTTGTGAAAGTATAAAAGTCTAAAAATTGTGAAAAGGTAAAAAAGTGCAATAAAAGTGTGAAAATTTCATTTTGCGTACCGTACTTTCTTCAGTCTGATATTCCTTGGTAGCTCACTACAAGATTTCTAAATGCTATTCTAGCTCACAGGCTCATAAGTTTGGCGACCATTGGTCTAATAGATCTACTTCCTTGTTTAAAACTTTCTTAAAATCGAATCAGATCAATAATAATATGCTGATATTGAATCATGGAAAGACTAAGCAATTACCTTTTAGAACGGCTAGAGAAGTAACTTTGGGAGTGGAAGACAGCAATGTGGAGTCTGTAAATGATATTAAAGTTCTAGGAGTTGTATTGGATTCTGAAATCTCATGGAAACCTCATATAGAATCTTTAAAAAACAAGTTGAGCTCTGTGGTGTTTGTTCTTAGAAATTTGAAATTATTATTAGACAATAGAACCCTCAAAGATGTCTATTTTGCAATGTTTCATTCTCTTCTGGCCTACGGAATCATTTTCTGGGGAAACTCAACTCAAGTAATAGACATCTTTCGAATCCAGAAGTGGGCAATAAGAGTGATGGTTGGAGAGACAATACGATCAAGCTGTAGACCACACTTCAAACAGATGAGAATTCTCCCTCTTCCCAGTTTGTATATTCTAGAGGCTTTATGTTTTATTGATCAAAATAAGGACAAATTTAAAACTGGTGCACGTTTCCACAGTTACGGAACTAGACATCGTGAAGATTTAAGAGATGATACCCACAGAACAACTTTATATGAGAGAGGAGTTAAAAGTGCTGGGATTCGACTCTATAACAAATTAACTGCCAGCCTTAAAGCAACGACAGGCCGTAAATTCAGGGCCTTGATGAAAAATGAATTACTGAATATATGTGCATATTCAATTGAAGAATTCCTTACCTATTATGAGGTACAAAATAATTAGTTTGTAATGTTTTATGTAAGTTAAATGATTTTTTTTTTTTTTTTGTTCTTCTGAATAATATTGATTGACAAATCCGAATACCCCTTCTATAGGTGGTCAGTGGATGATTAATGATAATAATAATAATAATAATAATAATAATAATTGAGCTCTATTCTACAAGCTCTTCATTATCACAGATTTTTCACTGGCAAAACAACAAAATCCCACTTTCATTCATTAACACAATCCACTGTTGTAAATAAAATCTAAATTTAGACGAAATTCTTTCTAGTCCAACTACAGTGAGCAAGTGCTCTTTAGAAGACGTCCGGTACTCAAATTAAATCTAATTGTGAACGTTTCAAATTAACCCAATGATAAGCGCTCAGTGAAGTTCAGATGATGAAGATGAAGATGATGATGATGATAATGAAGATGAAGATGATAATGAAGATGAAGATGATAATGAAGATGAAGATGACAATTTCTTCAATTCAGAACAATAATTGTTCATTCGACAATTTACAAACTATTACTAATTTATGATGTTTCGGATGGACACGTTAAACCGGCGGTCCCGGCAGCTCAAAACAGTTGTTAGGTCATGTGAGAGGCCCTGAAATTAATCAGTTGCGACCTGAAAACTCTGACAATTGACCTGAGCCAGCCAAGTCACTTGATATTATTATAATTATATGATAGGCAAGATTCAGTTTCCAACTGTCGGCATAGGTTGAATAAAAACGTTGATGTTAAATAGGCTATAAGAGAAAGGTTGCCTGTTAGAAGTGAACTTCACTGTGGTTAAAAAATAATGTGTGTCTAATTTATAAGAGAACAAACTCTGAAATAGTTTTGATAGCAGTAGAGTCAAATTTGCCAATTTACATGATAAGAAAAGTATTAATTTTCATTGTTAACACAGACTCAAGATGTAATGTATTGGGAAGATATAAGATATGAGAAGACATAATATGTGACAAAATTAATAAAAGATAAAGTGACACTCACAACACACTTCAGAAATCCTCTTGAATAACAACAATGCTGCTCACCCATCTAATGCTGACAAATTGACAAGAATCTCTCTAAATTAAACTAGCCTATCTTCAATTATTTCAGAATTATATAACAGCTGTGTTATCAGTATTCGCTTCTATTGTTGAATAACAGCTATGAAGTGAGATTCACTTTAAACTGTCAGCATTTCTCATAGAATAGCATCAACACTTCACATTCAACCAATTCTTACAGTTTAAAGTGAATCTTCTTCTTTTACTTCTTATTCTTTTCCTGTTTTCTTCTTCTTCTTCTATCATCTTCTTTTTCTTCTCCTCCTGTCTTCTTTTCCTTCTACTTCTTCTTCTTCTTCTTCTCCTGTCTTCTTTTCCTTCTACTTCTTATTCTTCTTCTCCATAAATTAGGCTACATATTGGAGATTGTGTTTGTGAACTGTAGTAGATTACCCTATATATAGTGAGGTCCACGTTATAATGGCAGTCGATAAAGATAAAAGAATTATAGCGATGCCGATTCTCTGTATTAATTAATTATATTTCTACACTGTTAAAAACATAATTGGCATCGTTGTGGACCTAGAAAAGGATAGTACCACCGGCTTTGTCAAATGATAGACAAGGATAGCAAAACCAAAGTTGATCAAATACTGTCATTATAACGTGGACCTCACTATAGTACAATAATATAGTATTGTACAGTATTAGATGAACCAGACACATCCAAAGCATCAGTTAACTCATAATGTGAAGCATCATTGTAAAAAAATTGTAAAATTCTTGAAAATTTGAGAAACAACTCAAAATAGACAAACCTCTTCTCATTTTCCCAGACTTCTTTCGGAACACCAATAGTCAGTTTGTTATAAGGTCTGCCGCTCACTAACTTGGCATCTTTTGCTGCTTGCTTGAAAACAATTCTGCTCACAGAAAAGTTGACTTTGCAGCATTTTACTACTCGAAATGCACTTTTGTTGGTGAAAAGATCTGAGAGACGATTCATTTTGAGACTGAAACAAAATAAATGAGGGAATAAATATTGCAAATTAATGCGTGGGGCTGTAAACTTTAAGAATAATTGAGATTTCGGTTTATTTATGAGAATTTATTCATATTATCAAGTTCAAGGAATGCAAACATTTTAGAGAGACAACAGTACATAACTTTTTTGAAAGTAAACGTGGGGTAGGGTTAAGTATTATAATATTCTACCCCACGATAATCTAACTGATTTTCCTGCATTCCAAATTAATTTTTAACAGTAAACAAAAACACACCGGTAGGCTAACATAACCAAACTTTTGCAAAGTGTTTTCATTGTTGAATAGTTTCAATTATTAAATTTAATTAGGATAAATTATGGAACCTATAGCAGATAAAAATTGTAATTTTCGATTACAGTATTGTAATACTTCGATAACAATTGAGCAGACAATTCAATATTGATAAAAGATGAACAATAATACAATAAGTTACAGTATTTAACTCAACTTACCACTGTTTGATCGACGAAGAAAGTTGTTATAAATTGATTTTAATCACTCTAAATAAGCTAGCATGTTATATAATTAAAACTTGAAGCAATAAAACAAGTTTACTGATTTCTAATCACTACAAGAAGTTGAAATTCAACTAAACTATAAATATTCTTGGATAACTAAACATTCACTACGCTACTATTTGAAAGCGTCATCTCATTTTTAGATCTTTGAACCCTATGTCTCGTCTACTGAAATCACAACTGTTTGAAATGAAGATCTACAGATATCTATTTAGAATAGTTTGGTACATAGTCTCAGGATAAAAGCGATACAATGGGATGTAAATAAAAGCAAGAAAGAGAGACAAACTAGAAAAGTGACAGAATGACAAACCGCTGAAGCCTTCAATAGTACCACTCCTACAAACTTATTCCCTGCGCTGAAATTTTTCCCACAAAAGTTCTCTATGCTACAAGCTTGAATTATTTTTAGCGGTAGTTTCAAATGGTAGGATTTATATTTTAAAATTTGATCCTTACATTTTTACAAGAAATACAGTGTTTGAAGCAATATTCGAGAGTATATGCTTACATAAATATATTTAATTATATCAAATGTATAGTTTGAATATCTATACTGGAAAGTTTTGAAATATCGCTACACAGTAAAGTTTAAAACTTTATAATGTGTTGAATAAATAAATATTATTATGACAGTATGAGAATAATGAAAATAAGAGAATATTATACTCATAAGAGAATATCTAATACTTAGAGTTTCTTAATCATTAAGATATAATCTCATTGATGATTTCAAACAGCAGTAACTTTGAAACCTGATCTTTTAATCTTTGAAACCTGTACTGTAATTAAATTGTTTTAAGATATTTTTTGTTCTTATATAAGGTACCTGATGATTTACCTGAAGGTACCTGACTAGTATTATGTTTGAATGTCTCTGACAATAAATAATAATCTTGTGAATAATTGGAATGATAATAAGAAACCAACTTACAATAATCAGTTGGATTGTAATTCTTCAATGTTGTTTTCCATCACGAACTGCTCATTATTAAATCATTTTTTTGCTATTAAAAAGAACGATAAATCTGCTGCTAGTCGTTCTTTTTGATAGCAGAAAAAGTGAGCTGGATTGTGTCATCAAAAAGCAGCAAAACATTTTAAATAGTAACTACGATATTGTTCAAATGTAGGAGTAATCATTTCTTCTTAAACCGCTTCCATTGATAACTCGAAGATTCCAAAAGATACAATAAAAGTCAATTTGGAAGGAAAATTAAATGAAAAATTACAAAAATATTAATGAGGAAAACTCATTTATTAAGTCCCAGAAGTCGACTTGATAATGGCATTATATATAGCCGAAAAGTGTCGTGATTGAACAATTTCAAAAGAGTACCGTACCGGTACTTAGATTTATGATTTTTATTCATAGTCCTAGATAAGTTTATACTCAATGTTAAAATTAAAACCGCAACTATGAAGCCAACATAATTATACCTTTTATTGTTGCCCGTGAAGTGTCATTCAATTTGTAAAATGAAAAATAACGATTTCATGCATTATTGTTGTCGTTATATATTTTATAAGAAAACCTTCCAGTTCAAACAGAATATCAATAGACCTACACAGTAATTGCTGACTATCATGCATTTGGATCAAAATTTATCTCTTAGTTAGGGAAGAAATGAAGAAGGTCTCAACTTCTTTACACAATCAAAAAACAAGATAGCAAGATCTATGATATATCAACTATTTAATAATAACTTATCAAGATCTCGATTACTGGAAAGCTTGTGTCGAGTGAGCATTTCAGCTTACTTGAAACCTTATATTATAATATATGTTCAAGTAGTTCGGTGTCCATAATGTTCAAGCTACATGCTTCTAGTTACCTGCCTTTACAGCGCCAGTAACTAGAAAAATCAGTAGGTTTGCTACTGGAACTCAAATAAATCATCCAACTATATACTGAGCCAAATTATACATCATAATCTCATTGTATAGGTACTAAAGTATTCAATATAATTCGGATATAATATATAGGTAGTCTTTATAAAGATGGTCTATAAAAATTGAGAATGGAGCTCAGGTACTTTCTTGTTTTATTATTTCAATGAAAAGCTATCTATGACAATCATTTTAAAGCTAATAGCCTACACAGTACCTGCACAATATAAATAGCTGTTGCAATAACACAGCTTCACTATATCTGGTTCTTTCTCTCAAATAATCTAGAGGGAGAGAGGAAGAAACAGCAGAAAGCTACTCCATCTTCAGTACGGTACTGATTATACTAGTAATGATCATAATCGCAATCAGGGAAAAATCCAAGAATAAAAAATAATCTTCCAGAATGAAGATTATCCCATCGATAATTACGATGTAATAATCACAGCAATTACACTAGAAACTAGTAATTATTGTGATTCATCCTCCAAATTAATTGTATTCAATCTTTTCCCTGTCTATTCAGGGATGAAATTACCCTGCTTTTCCCTTAAAATTAGGTGATTTCCTCTAAGGAGTAGCTTCTTCAAGTAGGGTAATAATAAGGCTTTAATAAGTGAAAATGAGATATACAATCCACGGCCAAATTATACCTTGTAATCTTTCGCACTACGTATTTATCACTGCATTGCTACTTGGGTTCTTTATAAAAGGTAGAATCGCCTTTTTTTGATAAAAGAGTTGGGATTGGCAGTTTGAGCAGAAGTATAATTCTGAAGTCCAAGCACTTTTGATTCGATTCTGAACTGATAAGGATTGACGAAAGATATTCTGAGAGACAATAACCACAAAATATTTGAAGGATTTGAGATAATATATTCGAAAATTTCTGATAAGGAGTAAAAACGTTGCAACTTTTTTGCAAGGAAGTTTTTATTTCAAAGTTCAACCAACTTTTGAGATTCTTTCTTCCGGGCGTGAATATTTTGAATTATCACAAATATTGAAAAAAAAAATACCTTGATAGAAAGTTCTTGTTTCACAAGTTAGTTGGACTTATAACAATGGAAGGAGAGGTGGAGGTGAGATTTTAATTCTAACTACCGGTAGCACTGAAAATATTTTCATTGTATACAAATTTGAGTAATTTACCAAGTCTTACATCAACTCTAATCACATCACAACACACATTTTTCCCAAAATTATACAAAATATGAGCTGAAACCAGTTTTACTGTTCAATATCTTCAGGGCTCAATTTTAAGTAATTAAAACATCTCACAATCTCACATTAAATCGAAGATACTACATAATGATTCAACTAAATAATATTTTTCTCAAATCTGTTCTGATATTGTTATAAAGCTATTCCTCAACCCATAATTAATTACTCAATTCAATGACTTTTAGGTTTCTAGCAGCATAAGAAGCTACTACGTAGTATTATAGAGAAACAATAGCATAAGTAGATATCCCATGGTATATGGCGTTTATGTCGCAACTTTTACTGTTATCTCAAGCGGCTAGTTCATGTAATTCTTTCCCGTGAAGCTGTGTGACACTGTAAGTTTCTCAGAATGTGCTGTTCATACACTCTCACACCAACAAAACAGTAAAATTTGACAATAATCAACAGTAATCGGCTTGAGATAACAGTAAAAGTTGCGACATAAACGCCCTATACCATGGGATATCTACTTATATGCTATTGTTTCTCTATGATACTACGTAGTAGCTTCTTATGCTGCTAAAAACCTTAAAGTCAATGAATTGAGTAATTAATTATGGATTGAGGAATAGCTTTATAACAATATGGGTTATCTATTTACGTTTTTGTTTCTCTATGGTAGTATAGGCTACACCTTATTATTCATATTCTCCTAGGATTTATCAATGCCATTGACGTTCCATCAACTAAAATAATTTATGTTTTCGTTTTGGAACTACATAAAAAGTTACTAAACCTTTTCTAGCTTCTCCTATACAATACCATAGAGGAAAGATAGCATAAGAAGATATCCCATGGTATAACTTGTTCATGTTAAAAAATTTAAAACTGATTACTGTCGAAAATGACTAATGACACAGATTAGGGTGTACCAGCGTCACATAGCTTTAAAAAAAGAACTACTAGGACTATAAACTTCATTTAATAGTGAAATTTAGAACATAAACACCCCAAAACATGTGATTTCTTCTTATGCTATCTCTTCTCTATGCTATAGTGAGGTCCACGTTATACTGGCGGTGGATAAAGATAGAAGAATAGCGACACCGATTCTCTTCATTAATTAATATTTCTACACTGTCAAAAACATAATTGGCATCGCTGTGGACCTAGAAAAGGATAGTACCACCGGCTTTGTCGAATGATAGACAAGGATAGCAAAACCAATGTTGATCGAATACTGTCATTATAACGTGGACCTCATTATACAAGTGACTATTTTTAATGAATAATTACGATTGTCTCAACAAATTGTATGTTTATGACAATAAACGATGATTTGATTTGTCATAGAGAATTATCTCTATGACAAAACCAAAGTAGTACGGTACCGTACTGTACCTAGAATACATTGGACAAAACGTTATATCTATAAAAGTATTGTCTATGCATGTGTTTTTTAAAGATACAAATAATATAGCATTAAATTATTTCAATAAATTTACATCATAATGTGTGGGTGAATTTATTTATTCACTTTCATTCATTCACATATGAAAATGTAATATTAAATTGGATTGGATGTAGAAGATTAAAAATTTGAAACAAAGTAAAAAATATCAAGTAGGCCTACCTCTATTGAATGAAATACTGGGATGTTGTCTAGTAATATCACGCATTTATTAAACAATTACATACATGTTTTAACACCTGTCAAAGAACATTTAGTCAAAATCCTCGTGTTTCATTATGTATAAATATCACTACATCTCACCAACACCAGTATCTGATACCCTTTATTTTATAACAACACTAGCTTACCCGGCGAACTTCGTACCGCCAAAAAGTCAATGTATCTCAAGTCACACTTAATGTATCTCAATACGGACTTCCTATGTGCTTAAAACTACCGTTTATTCACCGAGCGGAGTGAGGTTTAAGATTCAAGTCGATGGTTTCGCATTTCTCTTAATGTTTAAATATTTGAATGTTCAAATGTTTATATGTTGCGCATTTACGCGGTAATAGATTGTCATGAAATTTGACAGGTATGTTTCTTTTTTAATTGCGCGTCGACGTATATACAAGTTGTTTTGGAAATTTTACATTTCAAGGATAATAATATTATAAAAGGAAAAAAGAGCCTCCTTCATACGCCAATATTGGAGTAAAAATCAGACTATAGAATTATTCATCATAAATCAGCTGACAAGTGATTACACAGATGTGTGGAGAAGCCAGCAGTCTATAGCTGTATTTCCATAAGGTCTATAGTTTCAATCAGGTACTTGTGGATGAGAATTATGCGTGAGGTCTTCTGTTCACAGAACTACTAGTTATATATTAATCCATTTTACAGACTTATGTTTTCGAAATTGTCGGCCGAGCGGCTAACGTAGAACGGGAAGATTATCATGATTCAAGATCATGTAGTGATTTAGCATCTAAACTTATTAGCTGTAATAAACACATCACTCTGTGATAAAATTGTTTACTGGTATTGAAACGGTAGTTTTAAGCACATTGGAAGTCCGTATTGAGATGTAAATGAAAATATTGATTGTAAATAAATAAATTTCTTGATTCACCAAATAAAGTCAAGTGTGACATGAGATACATTGACATTTTGGCGGTACGAAGTTCGCCGGGTAAGCTATAGTTAGGCCTATATGTATAAATATCACTATATCTCACCAGCAACAGTAACTGATACCCTTTATTATATAACAACTTATAATAATATTTTTGTAAATTTATTTGTGTTTCAATAATTTCAGTAAATTTATTCACTATAAAGTGAAGATTATAAGATATATATTTGTCTCATTTCTTACAGGACGACAAAAACCAGGACCATAATATAGTCAAAACAATCTTCAAACATCTATCCTTTCTAAGACACCATCCCCAAGAACCAGTGACCGCTAGAGGTACCTTGATCTACGCAGCAATGCTCTCCATCGCTCTTCAACCGGCTCTAGCAGTCTGCACAAACTGGCAACAGTGGAGCTTCGACTCTAGAGTCTCAGGAGTTGATAATGTGCTATTTTCACTAGGACTTCTATGCATGACAATTGATGTGTACCTATTGTCAGATAAACTGCGCACATTGGTCAACTTGGCAAACTCCAAGTGCAAATTGTACAGTATTGGGTCAAGAATGGTGGGAGATTTATGTGGTAGAGAACACACGGGAGAAGATATTCATGGTGAAGAAGTAGGATGGTTGAAAAAAGTAATATTTGTGATAACAAATTAGAGAATGTTGAAGGGAGTGCCTTGAAAGAATACAATAAAGTATATCCAACTGGAGAAGGGAAAATAGTCCAAGAAAAAGGGAGAATTGTTGAAGAAAGTATATTGAAAGAACACAAAAATATTGGATTAGTTAGTGAAGAGAATGAGGGTGAAGAAGAATTAAGAATTGTTGGGGAAAATGCTTCAAAAGAACACAAAAATACTGGTTCAAGTAGTGGAGAAGATATGATTCAAGAAAAACTGGGAATTTTTGGAAAAACTACTTCAGAAAATCACAAATCAACTATAAAAATCAGTAGAAATGGAAACGATATTGATACCAAACTAAGAGGATATTATTTATATGGTAGAGAACTGTTTATGAAAGAAAATATTGCTAATAGGAACGTGAAGAATTTGTATAATGGGGAAAGCATTGGAGAAGGCAAGGGTGATGATGAAAATATGGGAATTCATAAAGGTACAACCTTTTTTGAAGAGAAAAATGTTGATATTAGTGGGAGAAATGAGAATATTGATGCAAAATCGAGGGATAATTTTGATGTGAAAGGGAAGAATCCTGTATTTTTCAACAGTTTAGACAGATCAAGAACGTCTGATTATGATAGCAGTTTTGATACTAAAATTAGAAGAGCTTTTGATGAAAAACAAGATATTTTGGAGGAGACGAACTCAAGAAGAGGTTTGTCATCTGAAATAATAATGAATGCAAATAATATGAACAGTACGTTCTTGAAAAGTGACAATTTTTGAAGAAGAAACAAAAACTTGTAAAAGAAATCACCCTGGAAGGGAACAACCAAGCCAGAGCCACTGCAAATATCGTCAAATATTTTTTCATCAGTTTTACTTTCATCCCTTTATCCGGTATCATCTCCTACTTCCTTCACCTCAAATCCATCGAGAACCTTCCTCTCCCTTTCCTTATCTATTCACCATTCTCTCTCACTCTAAACATCTCCAGTTTATTTGAGTATATTCTGATGAATTTGGTGGAGTTGTTTTATATTTACTACGCAACTGTACTCTCTATAAGCGGACATGTAATGCAGTTGTTGTCTATAAATAATCTATTGGTGGAGATGAGGCTGTTTCATTTGAATGCTCAGGAAATTGAAGGGGAGTTTGAGAGTGTGCTAAATACAGTACAGATAGAGAGTGAGGCGAGACTGCGTTTAGCAGTCAGAGAACTTGTCATTCATCATCAGACTATATTCAGGTTAGTTGAAGTTACCATGTAGGCCTATCAGAGAAAATATGTAAAAATCTATGGATCTATCAATTTTGGAATCTGTCACAAAACCTACAAATTCAAATAAAAAACTATCATACTTTACTTTGAATCTATCAATTCACATCCATTACTTGAAGACACTTACCTTATCCTCAAGATTGTCACATTTAAAAACTTCTATCACTATCGCACATGTAGGTTCTATTTTTATATCAATCGTATAAGAATTGAAAGAGATTTTCAAACAAGAATGCAATTTTTTCTATTCTTCTCCCACAATTCAAACATTCTTGAACCAATTTATTTTTCCATAATATATTTCAATCATAGTTCACTATAATAAATCATGCTGATTTACTGTAGGGGGTTTTCCAATAAGCAAATATGAAGTCGAATATTTCAATTTAATTTCACACTGCTAAAATGGGATGATTGTGTCTTATAAAATTAAATATAAATTGTTTATTCAACTATACAAACCAAATAAGTGAATATCTTTGATACTGTACAGGAATACTTGAACTTTATCAGGCTATATCTGATAAATTTTATTTTCTTCTGAGTGGTTTTATCATTTCTTATATCAAAAAAGCAGTTTCAATTTTGATGAAATAGATGTAGATAGATTTCTATTTGTGTATGTAGATTTCTTTATGAGTTCAAATGATTCTAATTATTTGTTTTTAATTCCTGATGTGTTGTTCCAAACATGTCAATTTGAATTGATGAATACAAATAATACATCAACCCATTTCAATAACTTATTTCTCAATTTTCCAAACAGGAAAGTGAGAGAACTGAACCAAGGCTGCGATTTTCGAATATTCTACGCAAACTCCTACATTTGTTTGCAAATAGTGTTTGCAATTTTCATCTTCATGGTGAGTTTATTGAAGTTCATGAACTGTCAGCCTATTCAATAGTCGATCCTTCATTTTTTGTTACAAGTGATACTAAAGTTACAATTCAACTCAACACAAAACATTAGGCTACAACTTAGAATAATCTTGGTTCACAAAATGGAAAATGTAGGTAATGGAAGTATAGTGCTTACATTTCACTTGTGTTTGTAAGCTTGTTTTGTGAAGTGAACAACTACAAGACTTAACTTATTTCGGACTATGTCTAACCTTATCTAAATTTGGGAGAGGAATAGCACAAGGTTACCTTATTTTCTCTCTCCCTATCATTTTTATGATGTACTTATTGTATGAATCAATCAATCAATATCAGTAGATTGAAAGTTCAATTATATTATAGAAATCTAATTAGTCTTTTAAAAAAAACTGTTTATTTTTATCTCCATTCAAGAGTAGCCCAACGAAAACAGACAATTCAATGATATTTTAATATTGCTCTTCACAAGTGCAAGAATTGAATAATTTTATTGTAATGAATATTCTATAAGTGCTTTCCACTTCCAACTACAGTTGATAGCAATAAAATATCAGGTACCATATTAAATAGCAACAAATTGACAATGTCAAAACCAAATGTGATTTTGAAAATATCTAGTTGCTCTAATTTAATATGGATTTATCATATATTTACCACAAACATTACCTTAACAACAACAGAGAAATTTGAATATCAAGTTCTGCTTCTTTTTCCAGTGACTATAAATTAAAAAAGTGCACTACTAGTAGTGAAAATTACACTCACTTTAGTGAATTTTTTATTAAAATGTTTACTTTCCAATTGGAGTTTTTCAGCTACAATAATGTTGGTTAAAAAAATACTATTATGTTGAAATGTTCAAAAGTTTTGAATAAAAAGGGTAGCCTACTACATGTTTTATATTGTTTTTATTATTATGTTATATCATTATTTTTAATTATATTATCACTAACAGAAGTCAAATTTTTTACTTTACAGAAAGGTGGATTCATACTGAAAATCAAGTATGGTATAATGCTGATCACTCTGGTACTGGTTGAATTTATTTTTAGTGAGAGCGGTCAAAGATTACAGGATGAGGTAAGTATTTTTTATTATTTTATCTATTTATCTATTTAATTTCTTTATAATTTACACAAGGAAATACTAAATACAATACTGTAAGTATTTATAAGTCGTGTAAACAACTAAAATACAATCTTTTCCAATTTTTCAAATTTATTTCCCTATTGGTAAAGTGTTGCTGATGTGTTCAATTGAACTCATATGAATTATATTCAAAAATACCGTAGATGATCACAACATGAATAATAAAAGCATGAGTATAAATGCAAAATAGATAACGTGACATCAATAAAACAAATATGTTGGAAATAAACAATTAAATACAGTAATAAAGATAATTTTTCCATTTTAGTGACATACCATTACAATCAATTTTTGTCTAAAACAGCGGAATTTTATAGCTTTTTTGTATATGAAATGAAAGACCTTCAAATTGGCCTATTAAATTTTTTACAGGGATATAGCTAGTTTATTAGCTATGATGAGCATTAGCCTATTATTAGCTAAGATAAGCTTTGTAAGAACGTGACTGGGTAGAGGAAACCGTTTGTTTTACAGGAGTTCTTCTGATTTTTTTTAAACTTGAAAACTTGAAATTTATTCTTGTTCATATTAAAATACAATAATACAATAGTTTTTGGCTTGACTGAAAAAAGCCTTGAGCTCCAGCCACGAGTTCTAAAAATAAGAAATACATTTTTTAATCTAAAAACAGCAGTACAAATGAAGCAATATTCTGTTGATGGATGATAATCAATGGATTTTGAATATTACATCCTATTTTCAACTGTCATATATGAACTATGTTTTCAATAGAGGTTCAATAAATGAATGTTGAGAATCAGTAAATAATATGGTGTATAATCATTCTAAATGGGATGTTTTGTAAGCTACGTCTTCAATAAATTTAATGTTATCATCTACCTAGTCTATGTTTTTAATAGACTATGCAGCAATAAAATGATTATGAAATAAATGAAATGTTCTCTAAAATCAATGTTCTCAAATCGATTTCAAACTGTCATAGGGCTATTATGATAAATGTTTTTAATACGCGATGCTATGAAATATTATCTTTTTCTAAAACCATTGTATTTTGACAGGGAGAGCAGCTAAGACTAGCATTATACGAATGCAACTGGATTGGGAAACCAGTTTGGTTTACAAAAGTACTTCAAATTCTAATGATAAGAAATCACAATTTGCCAAAATTGGGTCTCCTCAATTTGTTCACACTCAACAGGAATAATGTCACCGTGGTAGGTTCTAGAACTATTCAAGATTCCTTGGAGCATATAATCTTAGATACACTGATCTCAATTATAATTTGAAAAGCAATTTATCTCTTACAACATTCCATGATTCCAAATTATCAAGTGCGTGCTTAAAGCATGGGGGTAGTGATTGGCACCGTATTACAGGAAATTCATTTGTTTCATATTTCATTCCATGTTATTGAAGTGTTTTTTCACTTTTTGTATAGTTGAGAAGTTGATATTGTGGTAATTATTCATATAAAATAAAAATACTAAGAAATTGTCAAAAACCGCAGATTTATTGATACTTAGAAAGACCGGTTTCGGTTGTTACACCATTGTCAATCTCTGATAAACTGATTGAACTAATCAAGAGAAACTGATCTGAAGAGAACGGAAAATTGAACTGAGAGTTTATTAGAGATTGACAATGGTGTAACAACCGAAACCGGTCTTTCTAAGTATCAATAAATCTGTGGTTTTTGACAATTTCTTAGTATTTTTATTTAATTATTGTAGTGTGTTCATCCCCAGCAATATCCACTCCAATAACCACTTCTCTATCTGCATTATTATTAACAAGTCGTCAATCTCAATATGTAGGATTTGTAAAAATTTCTCTGCAATCATTTCAAATTTTTCATCCCATTTATTCATTTACAATGGAAATAACAGTAATATGTGATAACATTGAAAGATAAAATAATAAGGTGGTGCTTGTGCTATTTTTCTTCCAAATTTATAGGTGTCAAAGTCCAAGATAAGCTATTTAAACTTTATAATTATTGCCTGCCACTATAAGATCTTCATGTAAAAGTGCTTTTAAGTTGAAAGTAAAGGAAGCTTTAATAGGAGAAACCCCATATAAAATAGCCGACTATTTTTCTATAAACTGGAAAATGTAGGTAAATTAATATGATAAATGATATATAAGTAGTTGATAAGTGATTGGGAAAGATAATTGATACCTATAATTTAGAGTGTGATGGATGTATTGAACTTTGTAAAATTGACTTTGTGTGCTTGTTGTTGCAGGCTCATTTTTGAATTTAGAATTACCAAGAAACTAGAATAAATTACCAATCATGACGTTGTCTATAATGTGTAAACATTCTGTGACAATAAAGATATTTATTCATTTAGAACATACAATAAATGTATAATTCAAATACATATTTTATAGATTCTCAACATGCTTACTATCTTTCGAATTCTATTATGAGATTCACTTAAAACTGTCAACATTGGCTGAATAGGAAGCATTATTTATTAGGAGTGATGATAATTACAAGTGATTCTTACTTTGATAATCTCCAACGATAAATTGATTTGTGCTGATGACAAATTCACTTGAATAAAATTGATGAGAAAAACTGTTGACCCATATTGTTACTATCAAAGTTGTTTTTTTAATGATTTCCAAACCACAGTATAGTTATTCAAGAATTTGTAATAAATTTCTTCTGATTTCAGGTGATTAGAGGTGCCTACTCCTATTTTAGTTTGCTGAACAAGATTTCTACATGAAAAACTACATTTTGAACTTATTTTTGGTGTGAATAAAAGATTGGAGTAATCAGTATAATACCAAATTGAACGGAAATTCATTTATTTTTACAATATAAATTTAGCCTAATTTTTGAGTTAAAGTTTTGTAATGAAGCATTATGAGAATAAAGAAAACCATAAGTCACGGTGCAAATTTATAAATAAATTTTGATGTAAAATAAACATTTCACATTCAAGAACATGAAGGGTTTTAGTAAATTTTTTACCTTAGGTACGGTATTTTTTATTCATTGCTTTTAGTCTACTCTTGATAAAATCAGACTAGTATATACTTGGCTCTTAGAAGGTTGGATTAAACTGTGTTACCTATATACTTATTGTGTTATACAAACTTTATTGTCACTGTCAGCATTCGTTGAAATCAATAAAATTAATAACAGATAGGTAGGCCTACTATATAATAAATTGTGAGATTATTCATTTGCAAATTCTATTAATTTAGCAGTTGAATTTCATGCTTGTTCATTTTTAGATTGTTTATTGAATGCTTTTGTTCTTGTTTTTGTACTGTATAGAAATAGAAATTTCTTTATTGACATAAGACATTTAACAACATGTATGGTCAATCGTCATTTAAATATATATATTATACAAAATTCCTAGTACAAAATTTATATTATACGCATAAATTGTTAACTTTTGTTTGAAAAACCGCTTACCGGTGGTTCGGAACCCACCTAAAATTGTAGCTTCACTCTTATCTCATCATTACCTCCCTCATTCCCCACGCACAAGCCTCAGGCTCATGTGGGCATCATCTACAGCAAAGTGGCTTGGAACCACCTAAAATTGTAGCTTCACTCATCTCTCATCATCATCATTCGCCTCATCACCCACGCACAAGCCTCAGGCACATGTGGGCATCATCCTCAGCAAAGTGGCTTGGAAGCCACCTAAAATTGTAGCTCCACTCTAAACTCATCATCACCCCTCCCCATTCCCCACGCACAAGCCTCAGACTCATGTGGGCATCACCTTCAGAAAGAAAAATAAATTTAAAAAATTTAAATTGGCGAAAACGATATCGATTCTTTATTGATAGGAGAGTGTCGATATGCAGTGTTATCGATACCGATGTATCGATATCATTTGCTTGCTCAGCTGTAAGTTGTAAATTTTTGTTTGTATTCTACGTCAACATTATTCTAGACACGTCAAACTTATTTTTATTGGCTTCCAAAGTGATTTATCAAAGCTATTTTCAACTGATAAAGGATCACAGAACAATCTTCAGAGATATCCAGAATTTAAACTGAGTATTCATAGAAAAACTGGAGTTCGGCACATTGCATTTATAGGTTAGTTTTCTTGATTACCTTTTATATTTCTACTTTATTTATTAAGCTTATTCGTTCTTAAAGTCTACTATAGCATTAACTTGTGCAGTGCCTTATCATCTTTCAATTGTTCTAAGCTAATGACCAAAATGTTTACATTTGGTTCTAAATCTTTGTTACTGTACTTATTTGTTATTTTTCAAGCTGTAGAGTTGATGATTTTGTAAGAATCAAAGGTATTGTATACCGTACTACAACAGTCTAGAGCTTGACAATGTTTTTGACTCGTAATACATTAGGACACCATGTTTGTAATCAGTGGTGTCCGTGTGTAAAAAGCGAGCTGGAGGTCTCCTAGGAGTGTCCTGGTTGGCGATCCAAGTAAGACCCGGTTAGAGTCTATCTTCCAAGTAAGAAACCAGTTGTTCACCAAATCCTGGTGGCAGGTAAATCTGGTGTCCCAGCATGGTGTTCTCATCTCCTGATGTAATACAAGCCTTATCTTTGATTACTATTAGAGACAACCATCCTAGCTAAATTATGCCAATTCAATTTAATTTTAAAAACACCAAATTGTTAGATTGAAGCCTTTACATAGCAGCACTTGAAGTCTCTAATCAACTCTAGAGTTGATGATTTTGTAAGAATCAAAGGTATTGTATACCTTACTACAATAGTCTAGAGCTTGACAATGTTTTTGACTCGTAATACATTAGGACACCATGTTTGTAACCAGTGGTGTCCGAGTGTAAAGCAAGCTGGAGGTCTCCTAGGAGTGTCCTGGTTGGCGATCCAAGTAAGACCCGGTTAGAGTCTATCTTCCAAGTAAGAAACCAGTTGTTCACCAAATCCTGGTGGCAGGTAAATCTGGTGTCCCAGCATGGTGTTCTCATCTCCTGATGTAATACAAGCCTTATCTTTGATTACTATTTAGAGACATCCATCCTAGCTAAGTTATGCCAATTCAAACACCAAATGTTTAGATTGAAGCTTTTACAAAGCAGCACTTGAAGTGTCTAATCAACTCCCAAAGTCAGTAAAGGATGCTGAAAAAATGATGTTCAAACGAATGATAAAGAAGCAACTAATGGAACGACCCATCTATTCGCTGATAATAGAACTACAGGACCAAATGGTTAGGTTGAAGCTTTTACAGCACTTAAATTGTTTAATCAGCTCCTAAAGTCTGTAAAGGATGCTGAAAAAATAATGTTCAAACGAATGATAAAGAAGCAACTAATGGAACGAGCCATCTATTCGCTGATGATATAACTATAGGACAGAACTGGAGGATGAGCCTTTATCCTCCAATGAGGTCCATGGCCTCACCAGAGTCTGAGGGGATCTATCCCCGTTAATACGATCTATCCAGGAAGACCTGGCCCTGATCACGACTTGGATATTTGGGAGGTATCCCAAATTTTCCATGACACAGTCTGTCTGGTCATCCCAGTCAACGACTAATGATTCAGGTATCAAGTAATTGTAAGTAATTATCTTCTTTTCCTAATCAACTAAACCACCAAATGAATAAAAAAGTAAATTCGTATGGCTTTTGTTGGTGGGGAGTCCCTTGCGGGAAGGTCCCACCGCCTGAATATAAGCCGTCAATGGGCCTTACGACTGTCATACTGTTACCAAATGAATAACTTGCTAATTATAATCATCTTCCTTCTTCTCCAGCAGGTTATGACAATTTGAAGCAAATCTTGCAACTATGAGTGGAGAGAGTAATAAAGAAATGATAGTGTTGGTAACTGGGGGAACAGGACTAGTTGGTAGAGCAATTGCTCAAGTCATTTCAAGTGATGATGAAAAAAGGCCAAATGAAAAATGGATCTTCATTGGATCCAAGGATGCTGATTTAAGGTGAGTCTATTTGTTCACAATTTTTGTTGAGTATTTACGATACATCTACATTCATATATTTGTGATATAAATGACACTGATTTAATAAAATAATAAGACACTCCTTGTGTCATTTTTCTTCCAAATTAAGGTGATAACACAGTACAAGATAAGGCTAGTTTTTCACGTACAATTCCTTTACAATTTTAGTTCAAAATAAACATGGAACTACATATTCCAATCCCAACAGGAAGAAATTAATTTGGAGGCCAACATAACTTTTAGCAAAGAGGTCATGTACACAGTTACAACACAAGGAGGAGGAATGATATAAATTTGCTTCATGCCAGACTGACTCGATCGCATAATAGCTTTTCTATCCTTTGTTCATCCAGGATTCTCAACAGAATTCTGGTGTATATCCTTGAGCAGGAGGAGAAAATCTTTGGGAGGGCATTTCGTGAGAAGCCTGTGAGTCTGGCACTCTACTCCCTGAATGAAGTTGAGGCAACACAGTGTTTTCTGAGATCTGAAGAGGCAATAACATTTTTTCTGAGGTCTATGACTGACCTCCCATCTTAATCTTAGTTTTTGTTATCAACTTTTAATTTTTTGATGCAATCTATCCAGCAAGTGATAGAGACTACTGAAGTACTGAATAACAGCACTACTGAATTATTGAATAAACTAAGAATATCTTTTTAAATTCAATTAATCTAGTTATGAATATATTTTTTATGCTATGTGACCAGTTATGAATACATGTCTAATGTTATGTGTTATGAATAATGGAGATGTTAATGAAAAAAATTCAAGTTAATGAAAAATCAAAGACACAATTTCACTTGCTGGATTTTTACTTTTGATAACTAACACTTTAAATTTGAAAATCATTTGGAACAGGAGAAGTTTTTAACGTATTTCTAGTTTCTGATGTGATAATTTTATGAATAAATAAGTGATTTGTGATATAGGCCTATTTTGTTTATCATTTGCTATACCATCTGCTTCAAGCTATTTTAATATATGTATTGCTCAATCTTTTTTCCTTTCAACAGTGACTTGGAACAGACTAAGCAACTATTCGCCAAGCATAAGCCAACCCATGTCATCCATTTAGCAGCCAAAGTTGGTGGACTTTTCCATAATATGTCTAGTAATCTCGATTTTCTGGTGAGTAAACTGTTCACTTATAATTTTTCTAGGCGAGTTTGTGAAAGAACAAGTCATTTCTCATATAAATTTCCACTTTGAAATGTCTGTCTGGATTCAGCCTTATGTCCTCTCCCCATATATTTCAAATTATTATTTGTGCCTCCATTACTGAATGAATAGCTTAAATAAATATATCGTGAATTGATTGAGCTACTTTGGAAAATGTATTGAACTTTATATAGTTTTGTTATTATAATAAAGTCTTGTTAGGCTATTATAAGATTGTGAATGAATTGATCTACTTTAGAAAATATTTTCAGTTCTATCACAGAATAAAGTACAGTTTCATTGTATTAAAAATATTACACGATATGTTAATATACTCATATCCCATTATGGTTTCCCATAAATAGATTACAAATACATATGCAATGTATACAAAACATTACATATACTATGATACTGCACAGAATACAATGCTGCATTCTGTGGTTCTATGTAGTTATTAATCATTCAGTTTTAAAATTTTGTAGCTCAGTCGAGGAGGTCGAGGTTTATTAATTTAGTATTCAAGTTGACAATGTAGATTGTTTGTAAACCTGGAGACCACACCAAGAAGATCTATAAATCAATCATTTTTAAGCAATTTTCAATTATTTTCCTTTACAGAGAACGAATCTACAAATCAACGACAACGTACTTCATACAAGTTTTGAAACCGGGGTCGAAAAAGTTGTATCATGTCTGTCAACTTGCATTTTCCCTGACAAGACGACCTATCCCATTGATGAGACTATGGTAAGATATTGATTTTTAATTGTCTTTATCAGTTAAGAAACTGATGAATGTAGTGAGATTAACATTAATAAGTTGATGTAAATGATGTGACATGTTTGTCAATTATTTTTTTCCACTGCATTCTATAGTTGATAGCTGTGATTCAAGTCCAATCATTTGATAACATTTGTTTTTTCATTTATTTATTGAGAACACATTACATGAAAAAATATATACAACTCGAAGAGGTTTACAAGTAATAGAATTAAATTTGATAGCATCATAGAAAAAAGATAGCACAAAAAGATATCCATATGAAATAGGTCGTTTATGTTCCATAGAGTGGAATACCTTGATTACTTCTGTTATTACCGTTTGGGCCGGGTAAGAGTGGCACAGAATGAGAGACTACCAGCATCACATAGTTACTATAATGATGTCCACGTTATAATGGCAGTAGAGAAAGATAGGAGAACAACGCTGCCAATCCTCTGTCTTGTCAATGCCTTCTATAGACGGTAGCTGATTGATGTAATATTAACTGTTCATTCTCGTTTAAAATTATCAATTATATTTTATTAAGAAAAAAATAAAAAATATATATTTTAAAATGATTTCATAATTAAGATAAAATATTATGTTAATGAATTATATTTCTACATTGTTAAAAACCGATCTGGCAATAGAGCAAAGCGAGAGAGAGATAGCGCTATCCGCTTTGTTGAATGATAGACAAGGATAGCAATACCATTGCTAATCAAACACTGCCATTATAACGTGTACCTTACTATAGGACTATTGGCTTGAGTCAACAGTAACATTTGGAACATAAACGTCCCATACCATGTGATATCTTCTATCTGCTATATTTTCTCTATAATAGAATTCAATTGGAATACTGTTAAAAACATTGAATTGGCATCCATCTAGGTTACTATTATCTTCAACCTGATTATCCTTCTTTATTCTCTATTGATTCATACAAAAAGTACATCATCAAGAATGATAGGGAGAGAAAAAAATAAGGTAACCTTGTGCTATTCCTCTCACAAATTTAGATAAGGTTACGCATAGTCCAAAATAGGCTATAGTGAGGTCCACGTTATAATGACAGTATTTGATCAACTTTGGTTTTGCTATCCTTGTCTATCATTCGACAAAGCCGGGTAGTACTATCCTTTTCTAGGTCCACAACGATGCCAATTATGTTTCTGACAGTGTAGAAATATAATTAATTAATGAAGAGAATCGGCATCGCTATCTTCTATCTTCATCTACTGCCATTATAACGTGGACCTCACTATACATGTATTCTTTTCAATACTTATTCTCTCTATTAAATCTATAATTTTAATTTTGATTGCAGATCCACCTAGGCCCTCCACACAAGTCCAACTTCGGCTATTCGTATGCGAAACGCATGCTGGACGTTGCGAACCACGCCTATCACGAGCAGCATGGCAAGATGTTCACGTCGGTGGTGCCTTGCAATGTGTTCGGACCACATGACAACTTCCATCCACAACACAGTCATGTCATACCGGGGTCTCATACGTCGGCTGCATGCTACCATGCAAACTGGTGAGTGTATAAAGGCATTCACGCTCGAAAGTCAGCATCTGATGAACATAGGTTTGCATCCTTGTCTCTAAGTAGACAAAGAATTGGTTATATACATAGTCTGTATAATAAGTAATCGGACTGACCTCAGGAAATTTTTATGGGCAAAATATGTACAATTTTCCATTAGATATTGCCGTGCTACTAATTTCTCCTAAATCGGTTGGATAGCATTTTTCACCTATTAACCTAAGGAAAGTTATCGGCTCCAAAATAGTAGATTCTTGATAAACTATGAATGGATCTATTGCTTATGAATGAGAAATCCAGTTTTCAGAACAAACCAACTTATAATCTTCAGAAGAATTTTGGCAATATTAAAGAACAACACTTAAACATAATATAGCATCATTACAAGCTAAAATACTTATCCAGTTTATATAGTTGAAAACAATGGCTATAGGTTTGTAAACACAAGAAACAATTAATTATAGACATTATAAACTGTTCAAAACTCAATTTAAAACATTAAAAATTTCAATTAAACAGAAAAATATTCAGAGAGCACAAAACACTTTCATAGCCAGCCACCATTTTTAGAGAAGAACCAAAAGCACAAAGTACAGAGCAAAGCCTTGTAGACACACCTCAAACCAGTGACGACTTCATGAACACGTGACCAAAAAATTATAAATTACAAGTTTAGAATTTACATTTTACATTTGTTCTCAATAAAACTTTATCTCGAAACTGTTATTTTAAATTTATATATCCTCTATATTATCTGTTAATTCTGTTAACTCTGTTCCGGTGATACCATGCAACACAATTATTTACGATAAATTCTCAGTCAAAAAGTTGTCCGTATATCGATTACTCTGATATTTACTATCAAGTTTTATAGATCTCGAATTGAAGATTCGATTTTAATCGAGAAAAAAAGTAATATTACAATATCTTCAAAGTAGTCCCTATTGGAGTCGATAACACGCTGATACCGGATTTTCAAAATCCTGAACGCTCCCTGGAAGTCGGTTCTCGGCAACCTCTATGCTGTCTAGAGCCCTCGTCATAGCACGTTGAACGTTTTCCAGAGTCCCGAACCGCGTCCCCTTAAGTTGTCTCTTGGGGAACAAAAAGAAGTCCGGTGGTGCCATATCCGGGCTGTAAGGAGGATGTGGCAACGTTACTCTCGACTGTTTGGCCAACTGCTCGGTGACGAACAGGTAGGTGTGCGACGGAGCATTGTCGTGATGGAGGATCCACGAGTCGGCAATCCCCGGACGGACTCGATGAACCCGGGCGGTTAGACGACGGAGCACCTCTCTGTAGTAGTGGTTGTTTACAGTGTGGCCGGGTGGCACAAGCTCTTTGTGAACCAAAGAGTTCTTCTTTTTGTTCCCCAAGATCAAGAGACAACTGAAGGGGACGCGGTTCGGGGCTCTGGAAAACGTTCAAGGTGCTACGACGAGGGCTCTAGACAGCATAGAGGTTGCCGACTTCCAGGGAGCGTTCAGGGATTTGAAAATCAGCGTATCAGCGTGTTATCGACTCCAATAGGGACTACATTGAAGATATCTAATGAAAAATTGTACATATTTTGCCCATAAAAAATTTCCTGAGGTTAGTCCGGTTACTTATTATACAGACCCTGTATGCTGCATTATTATAGATATAATGGTTCATTAGCTTTAATCAGAGTTGTCCCTTGAAATGTATGTTTTCAAGGTCACTAATGTCAAGAAGCTATGATATTACTTCTTGTATTTTCCCCGTCATTTTCCGAGGCTACATTAAAGGACATTTCTATGCTGACCCATACCTCTTGACTCTGATGACTCTCACATCAATAGCCCCAGTTGAAGAAATAACCTTAAGAGAAGTTTATAATTAATATTTTGCTGCCGTTTATATGTTATCCTTGACAGGCGAAATATGTTGATTATGTAAATTCGAAAAAGTATTTAGATTGTATGATATTTAGATTAAATTCAAACTAAATAAAAAAAATTAAGTGGTGTGTTAAGCTCCATGGGGTTCGTGGGGCACATAATATGCTCCATGTGATCAATAGTCTTTCTTTCTTTCTATCCTAATAAGTCGTATAGAACTGCAACAAGGAAGCAGCGTGCAGTATGTCAAAAACTACAACATTTTCACAGTTTTTTTATATTACACCTCATATCTAGCTATTCCTTGTCTATATTATATAAAAGCGAAATGGCACTCACTCACTGACTGACTCACTCACTCACTTACTTACTCACTCACTCACTCACTCGCAGAACTAAAAATCTACCGAACAAAAAACGTTCAAATTTGGTGTTCAGTTGGCCCTTTAGAGGCGCACTAAGAACGGATTTGGAAAAATTTCCATAGATACGCCCAAAATCTGTGTTTTCCAGTGTTTTTCAGCGTTTTCTCAAACTTTATCGAGAACAAATGAACAGAAAATGTTCAAATTTAGTACAGAATCTCAGCTAGGGTGTAATAATGTGGTGTTAGAAGGAATTTGCAATAACGTCAAAGATACGCTCAAAATTAGCGTTTTTCCAGCGGTTTTTGCTTTTTCTCAGATTTATCGAGAACAAATGAACAGAAATTGTTCAAATTTAGTACAGAAGCTAAGCTAGGGTGTAATAATGTTGTTTTAGAAGGAATTTGAAATAACACCAAAGATACGCCCAAAATTAGCGTTTTTTGCGTTTTCTCAGTTCTTTCATCAAGTAATAGACAGAAAATGTTCTAATTTGGTACAGAGGCTTAGATAGGGTCTAAAAATTTTGTGATGAGGTGACTTTAATATTTCATCAAAGATAAGCCTAAAATTAACGTTTTTCTCAGCTTTTCTGAGTTTTCTCAGTACTTTGACTTTCTAATGGAATGAAGCCCGCTGATCTCATTTTTGGACGATCCAGTCGGTGGTCCAGGGGGCGGAGCCCCATGGCTAGACGGATGTGGCGAGCGAAGCGAGCCTGACGGCTAGTACTGAATATAACTGTTCGAAATCGTGTCTTTGTTTTAAAACATTTAATCCTGAATTGTATTATTTCTACTGTAGAAAGATTGAAGATTACTACTGTATCGACTGTATTAACTCACTTAATGCAAAGATGATTACATGACCCTGACTTTGGAAAATTAAGTAGAGGAATATCTAGAATATTGACAGCATTGTTATGATTTCTTCTTTAAATTGCCAAGTATAAATTCTACAGTATTGTAGATACTGTTATGATTTCTTTTTCAATTTCCAAGCATAAACTCTACAGTAATTGTAAATATTTATTTATCTATGGATACAATCACAAATCATATAAATATAACTATTGTATTTTAATATAACTTTAAAGTGAAAAAAAAAACACATTGTTTGGTGTGGCGACGACCGTTTTGTGCTGGTATCGCACACTCTCAAGCCCACACCAAGGAATGTGAGTGTTTGTTTTTTCACTTTAAAGTTATATTAAAATACGATAGTTATAATAATAGTGAAGACAAGATGGATAACCAACAAGGATATAAATATGAATAAGAAGGAACAACAGGCTTGGCCCAGCCCAAATCTATTCTATGATTTCTTCTTTCAATTAACAAGTATAAACTCTACAGTAATATTGTAGATACTATAATGATTTTTTTTCAATTTCCAATGATGAAATCTACAGTAATTGTAAATATTTTCATGATTTATCACTTGAATTTTCAATTATAAATACTACAGTATCGTATTTGTAAATGTTATTTCAGGTGGAGACAAATTCACAGTATTAGGCTCTGGGAAGCCACAGAGGCAATTCATCTATTCTATAGACCTGGCTCGTTTGATGGTATGGGTGCTACGAAATTACAACGATGTCGAACCTATCATTTTATCAGGTGAGCATTCCAATCAATTCATTCCTTTCAGATTATGTTTTTATCAAATTTACCTTTTACCACTTTGTATTCTCATAACATCATCTTCTTCTCCCCTTTCTACAGAGTGATTTTTAAGTCATGCTACCCTATTTCAATTCGGCGAATAGTTGGGTTTGTCTTGTCTCAGCCAATGACAGTCGAGCTTAACCGTCATTGGTCGACAGCTAATGGCCAATCTTAGGGCTTCACTCACACTATATTATATCCTGCTGCTCAATGTTTATGCTTCCAGTTTACTAGAGATTGATGATAGTGTAACAAAGGCTTCACCCATACTATGTAATCTTCTGCTCTATGTTCAAGCTTTTAGTCTACTATATTGATTGATAACGATGCAGTTTGATTTGAACAATCGAAACTAGTAACTCAAATTGCTTTATAAATTGGAGGTTTTGGCAATATCAAGCCGTCTTCTTTTCCATACCCTCATTTATTCTTTTTTCCTACAGTTACGTTGAAAAGTGGCCATTGCTGCACTGATTACAGAACGCAAAGAATCACTTTTCCGCTCTAGTGCGGGAAAAATTTTTCTGCACTCCAGATTTGCAACATGGCAACGCAAAATACTTAGTAGGTTATATGGAGCAACAGTGCAGCAAAATCAAAATGAAGTTGGTAACAGTGACTGCTGTGGCTGCTATAGTGAGCAGAGGTGCAACCAAGCACAACGCGCTAATTATTATTCATTATATATTATAACCAAGGACAACGAGGACTTTAGGATTTTAGGATTAAGGTTTTTATCAATAATAAAATTACACAGAAAAACATTTGATGCATTTCAGGCAATTTTACCCATAATTACCCACTTTTCATATTCAATGGTAACTGTAGGAAAAACTTAATGTGAAATACGTGCGCAAAGTTCCTCTGCTGCACTTAAGAAACCATTCCGCCCTCGCCTACGGCTCGGGCGTAAACGTTTCTTTCGGTGCAGCAAACTGTCACTTTGCGCACTAGTTGCACAAATAACTATAATCATTCTTATGATTATTTTTTTCACTCATCTATTGATAATGGTGTAACAAAGGCTTCACCCATAATATGATATCAGCTGCTCAATGTTCAATCTTTCAGTTTAATACAGTATTATCGGGGACCGAGCTTCGCTCTGGGGTACAAAAGCATACAAAATTTATTACGAAAGAAGAAATTCCAATAATATGCATAGTTCATACAGAAATGTTCTATCCAATCACAATGGATTGAGATTAATTCCCAGAGTAATGCAAAATTTTCCCCTCACAAAGGCCCGGTTGCACAAAAGCCGGTTAAATTTTAATCCTGAATGATTTCTCACGTGAACCAAATCAGAGAAGACCATTTCAAAAAGATGGTTCTACTGAGATTAATCAGGATTAGAAATAACCCGGTTTTTTTGCAACCGGCACTAAGTACCTGATTGAATGATTACAAAAGTTCAACAGCGGAGTCATAATTTTGACACAGTGTCATACATATGAACTCGCTCACTCAATTCCATCATCAACAAACAACTAAATAATTATTATCAGCTGTTTTTCCAAGGATGAATAATAATAATAATCCTTTTAATGTCCTTTAGCGAGTTTTCCCAGGGATGAGACCTAGTGCAATCCAATTTTTAAATTGTAAACCTACTACGGTATGCTCTGCATTTCGTGAGAATCGTTAGAGCCGTTTTCGAGATCCGCTAAAATGCAAACATATAAACATCTAAACATATGAACAGAAATTGCTCGTTTTATAGTGTAGGAATATTGATTGATGACGATATAGTTTGATTTGAACAATTGAAACTATAGTGAGGTCCACGTTATAATGGCAGTGAAGAAAGATAGCAGAACAACGTTGCCGATCCTCTGTCTTGTCAATGCCTTCTATAGACGATAGCTGATACAGGTTTATTGATGTAATATTAACGGTACAATCTCGTTTAAAATGATAAATTATTAAGCAAGAAATTATATTTTTCAATAATTTTATAATCAATTTTCATAATTAAGATGAAATATTTTGTTGAATTACTTTTAATTCTACATTGTTAAAAGACGGTCTGCCAACATAACAAAGCGAGAAAGAGATAGCGTTATTGGATTTTTGACGGATATACAAGAATAGCAATGCCATTGCTAATCAAACACTTCCATTATAACGTGGACCTCACTGTATTACAATGCTAGACTTTCTTTCAAGGTGGCGGATTTTGGCGTCATGATACTGGCCGACTTTCCATTCTGTATGTATTCTGTGATAGAGCAGAAGATTACATTACACTATAGTAACTCAAATTGCTTTCTAAGTTAGAGGTTTTGGCAATAATCAAGTCTTATTTTTTCCATGCCCTAATTTATCCATTTATTCTTCAATATATTATTTTATTTATCAATTTCGTTTCAGTCGACGAATCGTCCGAAGTAACAATAGCTGAAGCTGCGCGATCAGTGGCTTCGGCGTTTGAATTTGGCGGTCAAATAGAGTTCGACACTAGCGTTGCCGACGGGCAACTACGCAAAACTGCCAGCAACAGCAAGCTACGATCTCTGCTACCTTCCAGCTTCCAGTTCACCGATTTCGACCAAGCTGTCAGGGAGACCGTTGAGTGGTTTAAGGCTAACCAGGAGTCGGCTAGGCTATGATAGGCGCAAACTAAGTTTAAAAAACATTTTGGAAAGTTTTACTTTCTTTACCTCTGGTAGTAACATAGAGGAAAGATAGCTAAGAAGATGTGTATCAAGTTGAGATTATACTGTATCATTTATGGTAATACCATAGAGGAAAGATAGCTAAGAAGATGTGTATCAAGTTGAGATGCTACTGTATCATTTATGGTAATACAATAGAGGAAAGATAGCTAAGAAGATGTGTATCAAGTTGAGATGATACTGTATCATTTATGGTAATACCATAGAGGAAAGATAGCTAAGAAGGTGTATCAAGTTGAGATGCTACTGTATCATTTATGGTGATACAATAGAGGAAAGATAGCTAAGAAGATGTGTATCAAGTTGAGATGATACTGTATCATTTATGGTAATACCATAGAGGAAAGATAGCTAAGAAGGTGTATCAAGTTGAGATGATACTGTATCATTTATGGTAATACCATAGAGGAAAGATAGCTAAGAAGATGTGTATCAAGTTGAGATGATACTGTATCATTTATGGTAATACCATAGAGGAAAGATAGCTAAGAAGATGTGTATCAAGTTGAGATGATACTGTATCATTTATGGTAATACCATAGAGGAAAGATAGCTAAGAAGATGTGTATCGAGTTGAGATGATACTGTATCATTTATGGTTAATACCATAGAGGAAAGATAGCATAAAAATATATCTCATGGTATAGGGTAGTTATGTTCCAAACTTCACTGTTAAGTCATGCTGATAGTCCTATAGTATGTCAGTATTTTATTAACATTGGTGTTGCTATCCTTGTCTATCATTCGACAAAGCAGATAGCGCTATCCTTTTTCTTTTTTGTAAAACTATGTGATACTGGTAGTCTCTCATTACTGTGCCGTTCTTACTCGGCCAAAACAGTAATAATAGACAGTAGTCGGCTTGAGTTCACATAAAATCGACTTGAAATTTGGAACATAAACGACATGGGATATCTTCTTATCATATATTTTCTCTATGTTAGAAAGAAAGGAAAGTAAAGTCTCGTTCACTTCAAGGGCCAGAACATATTTAGCGTTTTTTACACGTTTCTTCAGGCGCCAACCTAATCAGCCAATCGGAGAGCCTCCTGCCCTGCCGACTCTAAAAACTCCGTTATAAAACGCCTGAAAAAACGCTGAATATGGTTTAGCCCTTAGACATTGATGCTGCTAACACCACTATATTTGTTCAAAATCCATTTAAATTACAGAACCAGGTTCTGTAATCAGCAGTTAATCACCACCAAAAACACACTAATAATTTTTATTTATTTATTAGAACAGTCACAAACACGATATTTGGAAAGAGAAACAGGCGATTGCCTAAAACTTCTTCAATTCCTTGATTTTGGCACATAAATAGTCCAAAGTGAGGTTAAGTTTAAAATTTCTGTTTTCACCAAAGATTAACATTCAGAGAATAATAGACAGTAATTGACAGTGATCGCTTGAGTTAACCAAAAACGGCCGAAATATCGGCTTGAAATTTGGAACATAAACGATATATACCATGGGATATCTTCGTATGCTATCTTTTCTCTATGGACTGACATTCTGAAGTGTATTTCTCTATAGATATAATAAGCCCGGAATAAGGAGAATAGTATTATGCTATGTACCTATAATTTATTCTTCATATTTATACAATGTATTCTATGTACATTGGTGTATTGTAATATATATGCAATCGGTTTTCATCATGTGAGGTAGGTTTAAAATTGAAATTGATAGACTGACGGCTCATCTATTTATTGGTTGAAGTGTTATTATTATAAGAAGATGGAAATTATTCACATGTATTTTAAGATTGTTTTCAATGAATTATTCTATCGATATCTGTTTGAAAATAATAATAAAAGTATTGTCAATATTATACTGACTTGTTAGTATGTTTTCATCCCCTTTCCTCGAGTTCAACTTTGAGCTTAAAAAAACTTTTAGGGCCGCTTTCCGAGCTCGGGATTTAGCTAAGTCCTATACTTTAAATAGCTGGATACAGAAAATTGGCTTTCCAAAACGGGGCGTAGTCGCAGTTTTTATTTTCTCATTTCTATAATTGGAAACGTTTTTCCTTGACGGAATTAAACATTCCTTAATAATTCAAAATAGTTGAAACTTTACACTATTTTCTCTTTATTTTATTTTGTGTTCAATTTTCTAGTTTTTCGAAATTCAATTCAAATGTGACTATGACAATGACTACGACTACGCTCCGTTTCGGAAAGCCAATTTTCTGACTCCAGCTGTTTAAAGTCTAGGACTTAGCTGAATCCCGAGCTCGGAAAACCGGGCCTTAGAGCTTTTTCTTCTATTTCTTTATAAAGAGCTTTAACGAAGCTAATACTTTGGTTGATTTTTATAAGCTGATTATTTTAGACAGCTTGTCCATGTTTAAATGTCTTGACCGAACTCGGTGAAACCGGGTTTAAGTCCACATACTTAGGTTGCACAAAAGCCTGTTGAATTTTAATAATGAATTACATGATAACCAATTAGAGAAGGTTTTACTGAAAAGAGTGCTCTAATTTTATTGATTCTCGCAGAATTTGATCGGGATTAAAAATTAACAGATCAATGTGCCTCCTGAATCTATGTTGGGATTCGCTTCTGTTTTTTTATCATCCACTTGAGCATCCCAAATCCATCTATCGATTTCTTCTGCGTAGTATTTGTCGCTATTCACAGAGAATTCAGCTGTGGGCGAATATAAAAAATATTACTAGAAATACAAATCTCTGATACAATAAATGTATACCATACTCAGAATAAAAAACTATAGTACTAGTAGTAGAAATACAACTCCATGCCTAGTTACACACATATCGATTTTTGTACATACGATATTTGGCCGTCCTTCTTCTTCTTCTTCTTCTTCTTCTTCTTCTTCTTCTTCTTCTTCTTCTTCTTCTTCTTCTTCCTCTTCTTCTTCTTCTTCGTCGTCGTCTTCATCATCTTCTTCTTGCCGCTATCAGCCGAGAGACGGAAATTAAGCAGCGAGGAAACTTTTGCCTCTAGAAGGCTCCGCTTGGAGACTATTTCCGTCTATGATCAACACAGATATAGTCGAATCGAACAGATAAACATAGATATATGTTTCTATAACGTTATAATGGCAGTGAAGGAAGATAGGAGAGCAGCGTTGCCGATTCTCTGTCTTACCACTGTCTTCTAAAGAGGATCGCTGATTTGTGATTATTTCTGATTATTATCTACATTATCTGAATATCTACATTCTTGTTTTAAATGATCAATTATACTTCATTCGCCAAGAAAAGAAAATATTGAGTTCAATCATTCAATCCAATTCAAAAAGATCTTCAGAGAGATCGGAATAAGAGAAATAAGGAATAGAGAATTTATGAAGAAAGGAAACAAATAAATACGGTAACTTGTAAAAGAGAGATTGCTATTCATTCTTCAACAAGAAATGAAAATAATGAACAGTGCAACAAACGTACCTAGCTCATTTATATAAGAGTTCTTCACAAACTCTAAGGCTGGCCACTAACGGTAGGACATGCATGATACACATACTTTTGTTGAACATTACAGCGAAAGACTTCAATCAAAAATTTTTACTTTCCTTGCCCTATTACCAAAGGTAAGGAAAGTATTGCTTTCCGAAAAAAATTAAGGTACCCCAATTTGTAAATTTCTATACGTTTCAAGGTCCCCTGAGTCCAAAAAAGTAGTTTTTGGGTATTGGTCTGTATGAGTGTGTATGAGTGTATGTGCTTCTGCGTACACGATATCTCATCTCCCAATTAACGGAATGACTTGAAATTTGGAACTCATGGTCATTACAATATAAGGATCCGACACGAACAATTTCGATCAAATTCAATTAAAGATTGCGGCTAAAATGGGGAAAATGCTGTCAAAAACAGGGTTTTTCGCGATTTTCTCGAAAACAGCTCCAACGATTTTGATCCAATTTATTCCTAGAATAGTCATTGATAAGCTTCATCAACTGCCACAAGTCCTATATATATGTAAATATTTCAGGAGCTCCGCCCCATCTATGCAAAGTTTGATTTTAGATTGCCAAGAATCAGGCTTCAGATACAATTTAAACAAAAAAAATCAAGTGAAAAAGATTGAGCATAAAAATCTCTACAATTAATGTTCAGTTACATTTTCACCTAAAATTGAAAATAAGCTCGAAATTCGAGAAAATGTGATCATTTCAATTGCAAACTCTTGGCAACTGTTGATTCTATTAAATCATTCACTATGAAGAGATAGCAAACTTCGTGTGTCTCCAGCCTTATTGTCCTGTCACCAGCTGGCTTGGATCTCTGAATAGTAGACTTGAGATGCGCGGGAACACTAGCGTCAGGTGATAAATTTTCATAACGGCAAGGAAAGTTGTGTGAGTGCGCCACACCAGATTTTTGAGGTTAGTTCTTTATCACCGATTTTTGTCTTCGCTGCTCTATTATTGAGGCTGAGTTATTTTTTATCATTATAGATTGTAATTTTCCAGTGGCTTATTTATTGTTATTGATTGTTGATTTCATGTTGAAATTCTCTCACTGATGACAAAACATGCACGATGAACATGTCTGTGTGCATGATGAACTTACATGTACATGTCCTAGGCTACCGTTAGTGGCCAGCCTTATACAGTATTATCCTATTATATCAAGCGAGCAATTTCTGTATTTATATATCTGGTTATTTTCATATCTGACTATTTTTATATCTGGTTATTTATGTTTTACGGATCTCGAAAACGGCTCTAACGATTTTTACGAAATTTGGAACATAGTAGGTTTATGATATAAAGATTCGATTGCACTAGGTCTCATTCTTTGGAAAACTCGATGAACGACATTAAAAGGATAATTCATCCTTGGAAAACAGATGATAATTTCGTCGTCTTCCGATAACAGAAGATGCGTGTGCCTGTGTGGGAGAGAGACAGAATTTTTTCCAGCTGTGTAATCATAATCAATCAGCGAGAAAATTATTTAATCGATTTGATCAACATAATCTGATTTGTTGACATGACATGATAATCCTCCTAAACTAGAATATATCATAATTTTCAAAGTTAATCATTGTTTGACAATTTCAAGTAATATAAGTGAGTGTTATTTTGTTATTCAATTTGGTTTGTATATAATCTAAATTTATAAATTTTTTGTTTTCATATTTTTGAACAGAAAATTGAACCTGAATTCAAGTGTATGGTACATAACCTACTTTCTGGACTATTTATAGTGTATAAATCAAAATTCGGGAAAGAAACAGTTTTGGGCTGTGCTTGTTAGTACTTCCCCAATCATTTTAAAGAATTGTGTTCAGTTTATCAAAAGTCAATAAATAAATAACGAGCGAAGCTCGGTGCCCCGATATATATTATTATTGAGAAAAAGAAAAGAGTGACCGACAGTGGGGTAAAAGACTTGAGATATTTTTAGACACGAATATTAAAAATACTCTTATCTAGATTGACAATAATTCATTAACTCCAGAAATTATACAATTGGTGGCAGAAAAAAAAAGAAAGTGTCGTCTTGTAAACAAAAATTTACTTCAAAACTTACAGTATTTTATCAAATGGGAAGCATTGGTACTGTTTGTAAGGGAATGCTGACTGATTACGATGATTCTCAATAGTGGGAGTCAGAATGAATATCTTCAGATATCTGTGAAAATCTTCCCCTAATCTCCCCCTCTTTGCAAACCTAATCTCCCCCTTGTGGTCGCTGATTCTAATTTATTGTCTATTTTCCCCCCCCCATAGCTTGAACTCATCCCCTAATCTTTCCCTCTCATCCCCTAATCTTTCCCTCTCATCTCCCATTTTTTCCCTCTCATCTCCCAATTTTTCCCTCTCATCTCCCAATTTTTCTCCCTCATCTCCCAGTTTTTCCCTCTCATCTAGAAGAATCATCAACTGCTCCCCTTCATCATCAGAGTATTGTGAGGTACACATTACAATGGCAGTGGAGAAAGATAGGAGAGCAGCGGTGCCGATTCTCTGCCTTGCCACTGCCTACTAGAGGATAGCCTATACCGGTTATAGGAAACACACTGTAGCTGGTGGCTGTTGAGGTGAAATTGAAGATTAAACCGTTTAATGTAAGGAAAGACATGCCTCGCTATACTTACAATAATCCCTGTTTATCAATAGCCGACATGCGACTCTAATACCCACTAATACTGTTTTATTATTGTGGGAAATTTCATCGACAACTACGAGAGATTATGAATGGTAGTCTATGGTTAATGGGTCCTGTAGTTTTCCCTGAAAATGATTCCCATATCCATAACCTTCTAGTCGAGACCCTACTTTTACTTTCCTTGCCCTATTACTATAGGTAAGGAAAGTATTGCTTTCCAAAAAAAATTAAGGTACCCCAATTTCAAGTTTTCTATACATTTCAAGGTCCCCTGAGTCCAAAAACATAATTTTTGGGTGTTGGTCTCTGTGTGTATGTGTGTGTATGTCTGTGAAGACGATAACTCCATTCCTAATTAACCGATTGACTTGAAATTTTAAACTTATACCATGAGGACCCGACAATAAGAAATTCAATAAAATTCAATTCAAGATGGCGGATAATTACAAAAAAACCTTGTTTTTCACGGTTTTCTCGGAAACGGCTCTAACGATTTTCTTCAAATTTATACCATGGATAGCTATTTATAAGCCCTATCAACTGACATGAGTCTCATTTCTGGGAAAATTGCAGGAGCTCCGTAATATTCTTGAGAAAAATGGCGGATAATTACTAAAAAACCATGTTTTTTACGATTTTCTCAAAAATGACTAAACTGATTTATTTCCAATTCATACCCTATATAGTTATTTATCAGTTCTATCAACTGGCATGAGTCTTTTTCCTTGGAAACTAATGGGATCCACCCCATCCTTGAGAAATGGACTTTGTAAACTCCTTCTCGTGTATGAGGTAGGTAGGTAGCGCAGTTCATAAAAAGAACACATAGTCGAGATATTTTATCTGTAGAGCAGCTGTTTTGACGACTTTAGAAAAAATAATCGAATTTCACAATTTACACAAAGGAAAAAGTCATGTTTTTGGACTCAGGGGACCTTGAAATTAGGGTACCTTAATTTTTTTGGAAAGCAATACTTTCCTTACCTATGGTAATAGGGCAAGGTAAGTAAAAATTGCCCGAGTCCCTGGGACCCGGGGTCACGACTAGAAGGTATAAGCACTCCCAGTCTATGTCTATTGTCAATGATTTGTGATTGTATTTGAATGAAAATATGTAAGAATACGTGCAGGATTATGGGTTGGTTATGAGAGGTTTGACGATGATGTTCATTTGTATTTCTCCGGATCTCGAAAACGGCTCTAACGATTCTCACGAAATTCAGAACATAGTAGGTTTATAATATAAAGATTCGATTGCACTAGGTCTTATCCGTCGCTGAAGGACATTGAAAGGATAATTATTATTCATCCTTGGAAAGACAGCTGATAATAATTATTTCGTCGTCTGTTGGTGATGGAAGTGAGTGAGCGAGTTCATGTGTGTGGGACTGTGTCAAAATTATGACTCAGCTGTTGAACTTTTGTAATCATTCAATCAGGTACTTAGTGCCGGTTGCAAAAAAGCCGGATTATTTTCAATCCTGATTAATTCCAGTAGATCCATCTTCTTGGAATGGTCTTCTCTGATTTGGTTCATGTGAAATTAATCAGGATTAAAATTTAACCGGCTTTTGTGCAACTGGGCCTTTGTGAGGGAAATTTTTGCATTCCTCTGGGATTCAATCTCAATTTACTGTTATTAGAAAGAACATTTCTGTATGAATGTTATTATAATTTCTTCTTTCGTAATAAATTTGTTATGCTTTTGTACTCCAGAGCGAAGCTCGGTCCCCGATATTAGTTATTATATTCTCATGATTCAAAGATAAAAAATCATAATCGAGATACAATATTTTGGTAGTTCATTATAATTTCTTCATAGTCAACTATGATGATTTGGCAACGGTGTGGAGCTAGAAAAGGATAGAGCAGCCTTCTTTGTCTAATTATAGACAAGGATAGCGAATTAATTTTAATCAGGTACTGACCCAATAACGTGAATGTAACTATAGAGTATTCAACCGTTGTACTATTCTACACCTATAATACTCCAGTATTATACTCCTCTATAATAATATTTCAACCAACAATAACTTCAAACCCTTCCCAATACATCAATATTTCAACTCGATCTCCACCCACTTTTCCGAATTTCAAAATCGAAATCGGATCAACTGACCCCTCATAACGGAAGTGTGAGAACCGAGCTAACAGAGCGTTTCTCAAAAATCAAATGCTAATAATCTCAGCACTTACATACATTCAGCAGCTTATACATTCTCTCTCTTTCTGGCTCTCTCTCTCTCTCTCGTCTCTCCTCTCTCTCTCTCTCTCTTCTAGGGTTGTGTGGCAGAGAGGACCAGGAGTCCTAATTCCGCCCTAATAAAGGCATATATCACATCAATCAATCAATATACTCAATCTCTCTCTCTCTCTCTCTCTCTCTCTCTCCTCTCTCTCTATTGGTAAGAGTTAGTGGGAATGATATTTTGATATTCTTTCCAAAGTGGACATTGATATGTACAAAGCTCCGCCATTTATGTAGATGCATAACAATATTATCTATAGCTATTACCAATATTGCTTTTTTCATTTCATAAGCAGTCTATATTATGTAAATTCATCTATAATTTTGCTGTATTGTAAGCATTTGTATATAAGTGTAAAAGCCAGTATACATTGTAATCTACATAAATAAAGTACTCAATCAATCAATCTCTTTCTCTCTTCCAGGGTTGTGTGGCAGAGAGGACCTAGAGTCCTAACTCCGCCCTAATTAAGGCAAATAATTAATCAATCTCTCTCTCACACACTTTTTTCAATTAGTTATTTTATTCATTCATTTATTTACTATTTCATTAGTTTTTAACTCATCATATGTATTTAAACTTTCACAATGTTTTTCATTTGTGAAATGAATTCAAGTCCCCAGTTGAATAAGCAAATTAAAGTTCTTGTAGAGAGTTACTGTGAAGGATACTTTGAATATTCTTTCCGAAGGAAGGACATTGATAATTTATGTTCAAAGCTCCGCCAATTTTTGTAGATGCATTATTTTCAGTTATTCTATTTTTTTCATATCATATACAGTTCAATGATTATTTTTTTGGTTTCTATCATGTAAATTTATCCAAAACTTTGTTGTATTGTTAGCTAATGTATATAAGTGTATAAGCCAGTACCTATAAATTGTAATCTACATAAATAAAGCACTCAATCAATCAATCTCTCTCTCACTGTCTCTCTTTATTTCTATCTATCTCTCGCGCTCTCTCTCTAACTCACTCATGATCTCACTTACTCATTTCACAGTCAACTCTCAACCATTCTTTTCTTTACTATTTTTCTCTCTTTCTCTAGCTATTCAACCATTCTTCTGTCTCTCTTTCACACACTCTCAGCCCATAATCTCTCAGTTCTAGTGTGCGAAAAGTGTGTATAGGCTTACAATCATCAATCACAGGTCATTAGTAGGGGCGGATCTGTAAGGTACCAGACTCTGTAAGCCCTAATACAAACTAGATGCAACTTAAATCGCCGCCCGCCCTTACAGAGGGCCCAGGGCGCCCTACTTGCATTGACCGCCCTTCGCAACAATAACAATGACACGTGGCATATTGTTGCCGCTAAAGAGCGCGCGATCGCACGCGTGCGCGGGTTGAACGGGGTTGTGTTTTAGAGGGGTGAAAAAAATGGCACTTCACGTTGTTTGGTGGGTAGGAAGTGCGAACTATGTTCTTGCAATGTAGTTTTGTGTTTTATTTGTTTAATGAATGTAATGTAATATGATGTAATGTAATATAATGTAATGCAATGTAATATATGTGTTACAGATGGAATAAATAGAGAATGCATTTATTCAAATGCTAATTAATATATAATTATTATTGAACGAAAACCTAAATAAATGCTGCAAATCACACCGAAGACCTCTGCTACTGCAGACATTGACAACAGGGCTAACAACTAGATAGCAGCTATATTTTTGGATAGTAGTTCTCATCGAATTTCCATCTAGCTGTTAGCCCTGTTGTCAATGTCTGCAGTAGCAGAGGTCTTCGGGGTGATTTGCAGCATTTATTTACGATTTTCGTTCAATAATAATTATAATATATGTGTATTTATGGCTTCAAAATTTTATAAAATAACATAATCAATTCAATGTGCAGTGATAGTTAAGGTAAATTTTACTTTCGTTGGTGTTTTTAAGTCTTCTAATTTAAAATTTTGCATCTCATATTTATTTTGGACGAAAATTGAGCTGAAACTATTTACAGTGGAAACATAACCTATTTTATTGACATGTAACATTATCAAAATTCGGGAAGGAATAGTTTGGGCCAAGCCAGTTGTTCCTACCCTCATATTATTTTATATGATTTGTAATATTTATCCACGAATAAATAAATAAAAAATAAATAAATAAATAAATAAATAAATAAATAAATAAAAAATAAATAAATAAATAAATAAATAAATAAATAAAAAATAAATAAATAAATAAATAAATAAATAAATAAATAAATAATAAATAAATAAATAAATAAATAAATAAATAAATAAATAAATAAATAAATAAATAAATAATAAATAAATAATAAATAAATAAATAAATAAATAAATAAATAAATAAATAAATAAATAATAAATAAATAAATAAATAAAATAAAATAAATAAATAAATAAATAAATAAATAAATAAATAAATAAATAAATAAATAAATAATAAATAAATAAATAAATAAATAAATAAATAAATAAATAATAAATAAATAAATAAATAAATAAATAAATAAATAAATAAATAAATAAATAAATAAATAAATAAATAAATAAATAAATAAATAAATAAATAAATAAATAATAAAAATAACTAAATAAATAAAAAAAATAAATAATTGAATAAATAAATACAATGATGTAATGCAATATAATATAATGTAATGCTTGTATAGTTGCTATAGTGAGATCAGAATATGAGACGAAGACTACCCACCTATAACTGCCAACTCTATCATTTTTTTTAAATTTTGAAACTGGTAGACGATACTGGTTCTTGACACAGGAATAGAATCAAGAACTTAGTGAGGTCCACTTTATAATGGCTGTGAAGAAAGACAGAAGACGGCGTTATGATTCTCTGCCTTGCCACTACCTTCACCTTCTATAGAGGGTAGCTGATATCAGTATAAATATCAGGGCACCGAGCTTTGCTCGCTATTTTTATTTATTGATAAAAAGAACACAATTCTCTAAAATGATCATGTTTATATTTCACAGCTGGCTAACGTCATCTTATGAACTTTGAGGATTCGATATTTGATTTTTCACATACTCACTTTTTTACTATCCACAGCTGTTTCAGCCAAGGATGAATTATCTTTTTAATGTCGTTCAGCGAGTTTTCCCAGGATGAGACCTAGAGCAATCGAATCTTTATTTATCATAAACTACTATGTTCCCAAATTTCGTGAAAATCGTTAGAGCGTTTTCGAGATCCGTTAAACATAAATGACCGGATATAAAAATAGCCAGATATAAAAATAACCAGATATATAAATACAGAAATTGCTCGCTTAATATAATAGGATATAATTATATTATGTGATATTAAAAGTTCATTCTTGTTTGAATTAATCAATTATATTTCATTTTGCAAGAAAATATGTAATTTTTCAATGACTGAATAATAAATTTTCATAATTTGAATTGAATAATTTGTTTATTAATAGTATTCTTACATTGTTAAAAAACGATCTGGCAATGTTGTGGGGCCAGAAAAGGATAGAACTAATGATAGACAAGGATATCAACAGCAATGTTAATCAAATACGGCCATTATAACGTTGGCCTCACTCCATAATTCTTGTTAAAGAATAACTTAAATTATATTAGTCAAATGTAAAGTTTTTATGAAATTTTCGCCGGAATGGTCACTTATATCGAAAAACTGTACGAAACAAAAATTATAGAACAAAAGATGTTCTACAAATAATGTCAAGTAACATTTGTCGTAAAGTGACTCATTACGCCATAATTCGTGAATAATCATAAGTTTTATTCCCCAATTACTTGGTTTCTATAAAATTCTGCCTCAACGGCTTCTTATATCAAAAAACTGTAGGAGACAAAAATATAGAGAAATGCATTATCTACAAATAATGTTGAGTAACATTTTTTCGTAAAATCAAGCGTTAGACTGTAATTTCAAGTTAAAGGAGTGCTTGCTCCATTACAAGCCAAACCCTTTGTGGAGATAGCAAGCCAAAGCTGATCCAGCCAGCCAAGCCGAGTTGAGAAACAGAGAGCAGCGCTCATGCTACCTGGTGGCAGCAATTGGTACTACACTGCTCAATTGTGGACAGCCCGCGACATCTAACGGCAGTAATTGTAACTAGATTCAGACATGAACGTCGGCGGCAAAAGCTTCTGAAATAGAACTTTACCTTGTGTTATCATAATTTTATAATTAAATGTATAAACTAGAGGCCCCCAGGGTTGGAGAACTCGCTGAATTGTGATCTTTGAAACCCGCAACCTTTAATTATACAGAGATGATGAAAATCATGGAAACTGCTAAATATTTCTCTAACAAGATTAATTTGACAGTAGGTTTCATTGAGATCCTATTTGAAATGAAAAATTACTCTTTCGCTTTAACATCATTGACCCTCATATGAATCCAAATTCATTTTTTGAAATGAGAATTTGAAAAGTGGTCATGTGATTCATGATTTCGATACCGTACAGAGTTCCAATTCCAAGAGAAAATAAATGGCGATATCAGCACATTGATATCTCAACCCGTATCAGTTTGTTGATGTAAAAGTTATTAATTGTGCTGTATATTAACCAGATAAATCATGTTTCAGCATGTGTCATAGCTCCCAAATGGCTGTAGAAGATGTTATGAATGAATGAATGAATGGAAAAATGTAGTAATTGCATGCAACAAATTCTTCAGCTGACTAAATCACAACACATTTTTTTCTTATGCACTTTCAATGCTATTTTTATATCCTGAAAAAGGACGAAGGTGTAAGTCAATTTTGTTGACCAACAAACTTTGAATAATACGTGTTCTAAATTTGATGCTGATTGATCAATTCTTTCTAAAGTTATTGTAGAACATACAAACAGACGGACAACGACTTTGGCCTTCAGTAAGTCAATAGTGAGAGCTCGCTAACACTCGTTCAATAAATGTGTAATTCAAATGGAATGAACACAAATAAGCAAAAACAGTAGGACGCTGGAGTATTTATCTCTTCTACCCTTCAAGTTGTACATAAATTTGAGTGAGGTCAGCGTTAGAACAAAATATTAAATCTCATATTATGAAAATTCACTTGATATTATTGATATCACTTGAAAATGGCATAAATGACCGAAACATGTTGTGAAAAAATATTTTAAAAAAAGGGTACTGAGATTTTTATTTTCTTTATATTTATATGAAAATTCATTATTGAATCGTTGATAAAATTTTTTTCTCGACGAATGAAATGTACCGGTAATTTATTGTTTCAAACAAAATTGATTAACATCAGTGTTGCAATCCTTGTCTGTTGTCAGATCTTTTTTAACAATGTAGAAATTTAATTAATGAACAAAATCTCAATTATGAAAATGTATTATTGAATCATTGAAAAACATTTTGACGAATAAAATATAATTGATCATATTGAACACGAATGAACAGTAAATATTAGATCAGATACATCGGTATCAGCTATTCTCTATATAGGAGGCAGTGACAAGGCAGAGAATCGGCAACGCTGTTCCCCTCTCTTTAACTTCAACGGGGACCTCACTATATAGGGAGAGCCTTGCAGGTCTGAACTCCATCTATTATATCATAAAGGAAAGTATTGGCTTAAACACGTAGGGTATAGGAAATTCACGAATAGCGTATCATCACATCTGAATAACTTGAAATTTTGCATGGAGTTTTTTAATTTACCGAGGATGGTTATAGGCCTATTTCAATTTCTTCAAATACGTCAAGTTTTTAATTGACCAAGCGAAGTGAGGTCTAAGATTCAAGTCGACGGTTTGGCATTTCTCTTAATGTTTAAATGTTTATATGTTGCGCATTTACGGCGAAACGCGGTAATAGTTTTTCATGAAATTTGACAGGTATGTTCCTTTTTAAATTGCGCGTCGACGTATATACAAGGTTTTTGGGAATTTTGCATTTCAAGGATAATATAAAAGGAAAAAGGAGCCTCCTTCATACGCCAATATTTGAGTAAAAATCAGACTATACAATAATTATTCATCATAAATCAGCTGACAAGTGATTACACAGATGTGTGGAGAAGTTTTGCTGTATTTCTATTGCTGTATTTCCATAAGGTCTATAGTTTCAATCAGGTACTTGTGGATGAGAATACTGCATGAGGTCTACTGTTCACAGAGCTACTAGTATTGAACAAGAATGAACAGTAAATATTAAATCAGATACATCGGTATCAGCTATTCTTTATATAGGAGGCAGTGGCGAGGCAGAGAATCGGCAACGCTGTTCCCTCATCTTCCTCCACAACGAGGATCTCACAATATAGAGAGAGTCTTGCAGGTATCAACTCCATCTATATCAATAATATTATAAAGGAAAGAGTTTTCGAAAAATTTAAAAACTAAAAAATCTCAAATAAATCAGTTGATAGGGGCAGCTGCTAAAATAATTTACTTGAAGATGATATTCAAAATAACAAAAGTATTAGTAAACATTTATGGGAAATTTAAACTATTATATTAAGCGAGCAATTCTGTATTTTATATCTGGTTGTTTATATTATTCATATCTGGTTATTTATGTTCAACGGATCTCGAAAACGGCTCTAACGATTATCACGAAATTTGGATCATAGTAGGTTTATGATATAGAAATTAGATTGCACTAGGTCTCATCCTTAGGAAAACTCGCTGAACGACATCAAAAGGATAATTCATCCTTGGCTGAAACAGCTGAGTCTTTCGTCGTCTGGAAAGTAAAAAGTGTGCGAGTGATTCTGTGGAAAATCAAAATATCGCATCCCCGAAATTCATAAGCTGACATATAACCAGCTGTAAAATATAAATTTATGATTATTTTAGAGAATTATTGTGTGAGCGAAGCTCGGTGCCCCGATATTTTATATAACCTGACGATGGTGTGATCACCGAAACTAGTAGTTTCAATTGTATTCTTGTTTTATTATTTTATTAATTCTAGAGGGTACTCTAATTATATCTTATAATATAAAGGGAGAAACGGCTTAAACACGTACGGTATAGGAAATTCACGAATACGCATCATCACGTCTGAATAACTTGAAATTTTGCATAGAGTTTCTTAATTTACCGAGGATGGTTATAGGCCTATTTCAATTTCTTCAAATACGTCAAGTTTTTAATTGACCAAGCGAAGTGAGGTATAAGATTCAAGTCGACGATTTGGCATTTCTCTTAATGTTTAAATGTTTATATGTTGCACATTTACGGCGAAACGCGGTAATAGATTTTCATGAAATTTGACAGGTATGTTCAATTTTAAATTGCGTGTCGACGTATTTACAAGGTTTTTGGAAATTTTGCATTTCAAGGATAATAAAAAAGGAAAAAGGAGCCTCCTCCATACGCCAAGATTACCGTAAAAATCGGACTATAGAATAATATTCATTATAAATCAGCTGTCGAGTGGATTATAAATTGCATGCCATGACACATGCAATGCAATATCTCAAGGTAACTTGGTAAAAAATCAGCAACTGTGTAGACTATTAATTGTATGCCTCATTGAATGCAATTTTTATGCACCATTAAATGAACTATTGATTGCGTGCAATAACGCATGCAATTAATAACTAAAATAGCATAGTATTGTCTCTCGACAGTCTCGACCTTTCTCTGCTTTGAACTCGGGCTGACCTGTTGCCATTATGTCTTGAAGGAGATTAGCTTTTGATGTTAGCATTTTTGATACACCAGCCCCAACAGTCATTAGCCGTTTTCACACCGATATCATAGAGAAACGATAGCATAGATATCCCATGGTATAGGGCGTTTATGTCGCAGCTTTTACTGTTATCCCAAGCTGATGGTTCACATAGTTCTTTCCTATGCAGCTGTGTGACGCTGGTAGTCTCTCAATTGTGCCGTTCATACACTACACCCCAACAAAACAGTAAAATTGACAATAATCGACAGTACAGCTTGAGGTAACAGTAAAAGTTGCGACATAAATTCCCATACCATGGGATATCTACTTACGCTATTGTTTCTCTATGCCGATATCTCGCCGACACGATATACAGACAGAATTGACTCTGATGGACAGTATAAGAGGAGGCTGCGTTTTATAACTGCGCGAGGTCTACTGTTCACAAAACTACTAGTTAGACCCTTGCGGAGCACGGGTTACCTGCTAGTCATGAATGAATGAATGAATGAACTTCATCATACACAACTCGTCCGCATCCATTCATAAAGACAACTAAATCATTCATCCCCCACCCTACCACTCCATACATCACCGCTTTCAAACTACAAATCTATTATTTGTAGTAGCATCATATCCCACCACAATGACACGTATCTCTTTTCTCACGAGCCGAGCTCAGTCACGTGTAAGCCTGTCACTGGTTGGAAGGGTGACCGCGTATCGTGTTACACAAACCCACCGTGAGATAGCTGTTTGATTGAGGAGGCTCTATTCACTTTAATCTGTCAGCAAGTCTTATAAAATAACATCATTGCTTCCCATTCAACCAATACTGACAGTTTGAAGTAGATCTCAAAGTATATAAGAAAGGCACGATAAATAGTTTTAGGTGAATATTATATCTATAGCCTAACTGTAACTTATAATGCGTTGAAACAGTGATATATATGGACACAGTCTTTTGAATTGTATCACTCCACAAAATATATATGTTGCACATGATATGGGAGAAATCCTTTATAGAGGTCTATTATGGTGGGTTATACACTATACAGGGTTCCTCACAATGTATGTTGAACATGATATATTTATTATGGGAGAACTTTATAGCGGTCGGTCTATTATGATGGGTTATACACTGTACAGGGCTCCTCTCAATGGAATGTACAAATAAGGAGTGTGTCTAGTTGTCATTGATACTCGTGGTTCTTGGTGACAATGATATCACAAATGACTGAATGATCTATGATACAATGACTCAGATGATACAATGATTCAAATGATTCTGTATTATCATAGAGAAACAATAGCATAAGTAGATATCCATGGTATGAGGTGTTTATGTCTTAACTTTTTCTGTTATCTCAAGCCGATAGTCCACGTAGTTCTTTCCAATAAAGCTATGTGGCGCTGGCAGTCTCTCATATTGTGCCGTTCATACAATCTCACGCGGCCAAAACAGTAAAAATAGACAATAATCGACAGTAATCGGCTTGAGATAACAGTAAAAGTTGCGACATAAACGCCCTATACCATGGGATATCTACTTATGCTTTGTTTCTCTATGGTATTATTGAATGAGTTATATGATATTGGACTTGAGTTTTGTTGTTGAAAAAATCAGTTGAGAATTTGAGGAGGTTTCTACCGTTTCACCTAAATTCACTCTGCTAGTCATCCACTCTTAAAATTCCTCAAATTATCAAATATCTTTGAGGCTTGTTGAATTATTAATTCCCATCCCAATCATTAATTTGATATTGTAATTGTGGATGAAATGGATAAATAAATACATTGAGATTGAAGTTGTAACGCTCCTTGGGGGGTTCCTGGTTTTTTACTTGAGCAATGCCCCAGACGGAGACGTCACACATGTATAAAATCTTACACTGAGTCCTCGGTGTTATAACCTCAAACTTTTAAGTGTGTGTAAAATTTCTACTAATTGTGTCTCTAAATTTGATGGTTGACTATAAACGATTTACAAATTATTTGCAATAAATAATATTTTCAATAAAATTTCTCCTAAAATTAATATGCCGTATAGAACGGTGCTCAGTCTCGGCTGTTGATAGTAGAATCTTCAATGCTATCAGGTAACAGTACATTTGATACTCTTCCTAGCCTTGACAATAATAATATCTTTTATTTCTTCGATTTATTTTATTTCATGGTCTCAATAATTTTAAGATGTCACAAAGTATATTTTGCAGTTGTTCATCTTCATGAGTTTGTTCGTTCGTCAGAATTATTATAATTTATTATAGATTTAGGAAACTCTTTAATTAGAAAATATTACAATGATACTAGTTGTTTCCTATAATATTGAAAATTCAAGTATACAATCCATAGTAGATCATTGAAGAGCATTCAATTATATAGACTATAGTAAGGTCCACGTTATAATGGCAGTGGATGAAGATAAAAGAACAGCGTTGCCTGTTCTCTGCCATGATTATTATTATCTCTACACTGTTAAAAAAATTTGGCATCGTTGCGGAACTAGAAAAGGATAGTACTACCTGCTTTGTCGAATGATAGACATGGATAGCAACATCAAAGTTAATCAAATACTGTCATTATAACGTGGACTCACTACGCACGTAATCCGAGCTCCGCAAGGGTAGATTTTAAAAATATTGACAAACTGGAAACTTGGCCGACAGGAATCTTGAAGAGTTTATAGGCCTATAACCATCCTCGGTTAATTAAGAATCTATATGCAAAATTTCAAGTTAATTCATCCAGAAGTTCAGACGTGATGATTCTCAAACATAATAATTTTCCTATCCCTTACGTGTATAAGCCAGTTCTTTCCTTTATTATAGTGAAGATTATTATACTTATAGATTCGGGAAGCTCTGTAATCTATATAATAAGAGAGAGTAGGGTTGTATTTGTTCGTGTGTTCGTTTGTTCGTTTGTTCGCATCAAAACATGTCAACTTGTGGATTGCATACAGGAAAAACGGGAATGATTTAGATCTCCTAATTTGAAATAGATTCTAAAAATATCAATCTCGTGCTCCTGAAAGCCCAAATTTCATTTTTCCTTCTAGATTTTTCAGAATTAATGTTCAAACTCCATTATAGTACTACGATTTCATAAAAAATCACCAAATCATATGGTGGGAGTTAAAATTTTATTATATTAAAGAACTGGATTATACACGTAACAGGTGTAAAGTAGTATAGGAAAATTATGTTTGACGCATTCAATTATGTTTTAATTGAAAGGTGGTCATATGATACATGATTCCTATACAGGATTTCCAGAGAAAAGATATGGTGAAAAACGCACATCGATATCTCAAACCTTTCAAAATTTATTCTCATTCATTTCCTGTGTTATAGTATAGAAGATAATAGATATATGGATGATATATCCATCTATCTATCATCTTCTATTCTATAATAGTGGAAAGGACTGGCTTAAACACGTAAACACACTTGTAGAGGATAGGGGAATTATGTTAGACGCATCATCACGTCTGAACTACTGGATGATTTACTTGAAATGCGCTTATAAATCTTAATCAACCGAGGATTCTTATAGGCCTATTTTCAATTCTTCTGGATTTCATTACGCCAAGTTTTAAAATAGACCCTTGCGAAGCACGGGTACCTGCTAGTTGAAAATATTACAATGATACTAGTTGTTTTAAATTGGAAATTCAAGTAGCCAAATTAAAATACTCTATTAGGAAATACTACTTGTATATGATAAACTAGCCGTCAGGCTCGCTTCGCTCGATATATCCGTCTAGTAATGGGGCTCCGCCCCCTGGACGCCCGACTGGATCGTCCAAGAATGAGATCAGTAGATTTTTCATTTAAGCATTTTTATCATATGTTAGGACGATCCAGTCGGGGATCAGACTAAACGGATATGGCGAGCGAACTGCTAGTAATATAATATTCCCAGGGATAGCTCTGATTGAAGTAGCAGTGCCCAATCAATTTTTCCGCGATAAATGCATTTCAATCTTCAACTTGGTGCCAACCTAACAAAGTCAACTCAACTTAATGCCAACCTGACAAAATTATTAATTTAGTTACCAGAACAACTGTTTCGAAGAGGTACTCTCTCTAGATTATAGTTCTATATTAAAATATGGTATAGACATTTTTCAATTATAATTAAGAGAATAAGAAGAATATACATGCTAAAAGACGAACTTGAAAACCACCCTTAGAGTTAAAATATCGCCAAAAGATTTCTTAGTGCGCCTCTAAAAGGCCAACTGAACATACCTATCAAATTTGAACGTTTTTGGTCCGGTAGATTTTTAGTTCTGCGAGTGAGTGAGTCAGTCAGTCAGTGAGTGAGTGCGATTTCGCTTTTATATATATTGATTGTTGAGAGAGACATTAGATAAAGTTCCAGTTACAATAAGTTGCAATACTTACAATAGTTGGAAGTTACAATAATTAAAAAAATACAATATTTCCTGACTTCCAAAGCACAATAAATGATAATACAGCTGATTATTCAATCATTTCTCGCAGTATGAAGATTTATTATTCATTGTTCAGAATGAATTGATCAAAACTTGAAATTTGATATTTTCAATTCTTGGATGAATAGTGAGAGGGCGGAAGAGGAAGATAAAGAGAGAGATTGATTGAGTACTTTATTTATGTAGATTACAATATATACTGGCTTATACACTTATGTACAATAGCTTACAATACAGCAAAATATAGATGAATTACATAATATAGACTAAGAAAATATTATTGAACTGTATATGATATGAAAAAGCAATTTGTAATATAATAACTATAGATAATAATTATAATATTGTTATACATCTACATAAATTGGCGGATCTTTGGACATATCAATGTCCATTCTTCGGAAAGAATATTAAAAATATCCTCCCCACTAACTCTCTACCAAAGAGAGAAGAGAGAGAGAGTGAGAGAGAGAGAGATTGAGTGAGTGGGAGAGAGAGTGAGAGAATTGAAGTGTATGACTTGCTACATATTGTCTGTGTTCACATTTCCGAATAACTCAGTAGTGTATTGTAAAGGAGGCTTAGCGCTATTAGATTTCGCATGGTTAACCATTCACATTTCCTGGCTGACTTTAGACACGTGACCTGTGAGTAGGGGTGGTTTAGGAGGAGAGAGGGGGGTGAGAGACCTCTCTAAATCCGATTAAAAAGGGGCTAAACGCAATTGATAGATGCCAGATTCATAGATCATCTCGCACCCTTGGTTTGAATTCTCTATCACCCTCTACGACACTCTAATCAGACTCTCTCTCGTACTATCTATCTTTCTCTTACTCTTGATATCTTTTTCTCTCTCTTATCTTCTCTCACTCTCTTTGATTCTTTCTCTCTCTTACCCTTGGCTTGGATTCTCTGTTACCCTTTACGACACTAATCAACAACACTCTCTCAGTCTCTCTCTCTCTCAACATTTCTCACTCTCTTCCATTCTTTTTCTCTTCAATTCTTCCTCCCTTTTATTCTATCATACTGTATCTCTTTCTCTCTCAATCCAACACTAAGTAACCCCAATCTATGTGAACTCCTCTATGGGAACTGTTTGCTAATCATTGACTTATATCTAATCCATCATTATGAATAAAAGCTGCTATATTGTAAATAAAATGTGCTTGACTAGCATAATCAGGTAGAATGTTATCAAGTTACCCACCCTCTGAATATTTCATACTCTATAAAGCGTAAAATATTCCATCTAATTGCAGTCATTAACAAAACGATTGATTGTTATTTTTATCTAAAAAACGAATTGAATATAAGATGCTCCATATTAGATGATAATTCTACCATAGAGAAACGATAGTATAAGTAGATATCCCATGGTATAGGGCGTTTATGTCGCAATTTTTACTGTTATCCCAAGCCGATAGTTCACGTAGTTCTTTCCCATGCAGCTGTGTGACGCTGGTAGTCTCTCAAATTGTGCCGTTCATACACTATCACCCCAACAAAACAGTAAAAATTGACAATAATCGACAGTAATCGGCATGAGATAACAGTAAAAGTTGCGACATAAATTCCCTATACCATGGGATATCTACTTACGCTATTGTTTCTCTATGATTCTAATTACCATGGTTGGTGTAAAGAATAACAGAGAAGGGATATCAAGCATTGTTTTAATTTATTTGAGGAATCTTAAACTCATTTTCAAGTTAAATAAATAGTTGCGTTCAAGTTATCGTTCAGATAAGCCATAGATTTAACTAATGGAATTTAAAATAATGATGATTGGAATGTTATAATCAGCTATTGAAATTTGAGTGTACTGTTAGAATGTAATCATTATTCGAATATCAGTGATCGTGAACCAATGCGGCAAATTTCGCGATACGTTTCTTCCAATTTTGTTGATAGAAGATTCAATATGAATTTTCTAGACTCCTGAATTCTTCTGGGTCTACTTTAGATGTAGTTGACCGAGCGAAGTGAGGTCTAAGATTCAAGTCGACGAATGTTTAAATGTTTATATGTTGCGCATTTACGGCGAAACGCGGTAATAGATTTCCATGAAATTTGACAGGTATGTTCCTTTTTAAATTGCGCGTCGACGTATATATACAAGGTTTTTCGAAATTTTGCATTTCAAGGATAATGTAAAAGGAAAAAGGAGCCTCCTTCATACGTCAATATTAGAGTGAAAATCAGACTATAGAATTATTTACCATAAATCAGCTGTCAGTTGACTATAAATTGCATGCCATGACGCATGCAATTCAATATCTCATGTAACTTGGTAAAAAAATCTGGTGTGGCACATCACACAACTTTCCTTGCCGTTAAGAAAATTGATCACCTGACGCTAGTGTACTCCCGCATCTCAAGTCTACTATTCAAAGATATGAGACAGCTGGTGATCAATTTCCAGCTGGTGACAGCTGGTGATAAAGACAGCTGGTGATAGGTCAATAACGCTGGAAGCACACTATATCTGCTATCTCTTCGTAGTGAATGATTTAATAGAACCAACAGTTGTCAACAGTTTGCAATTTAATAATCACATTTTCTCGGATTTCAAGCTTATTTTCAATTCTAGGTGGAAATGTTACAGGACATTAATTGCAGAGATTTTCATGCTCAATCTTTTCCACTTGAAAGTTTTTGTTTAAATTGTATATGAAGGCTGATAATTGAGAATCTAAAATCAAACTTTGCATAGATGAGGCAAAGCTCCTGAAATTTTTACAGATATAGGACTTGTTGCAGTTGATAGAGCTTATCAATGACTATTCCAGGTTTAAATTTGATCAAAATCGTTGGAGCCGTTTTTGAGAAAATCGCGAAAAACCCTGTTTTTGACAACATTTTCGCCATTTTAGCCGCCATCTTGGATTGCATTTGATCGAAATTGTTCGTGTCGCATCCTTATAGTGTAAGGACCTTACATTCCAAATTTCAAGTCATTCCGTTAACTGGGAGATGAGATATCGTGTACACAGACGCACACACACTCATACACACACACACACACACACACACACACACACACACACACACACACACACACACACACACACACCACACACACACACACATACAGACCAATACCCAAAAACCACTTTTTCGGACTCAGGGGACCTTGAAACGTATAGAAATTTAGAAATTGGGGTACCTTAATTTTTTTCGGAAAGCAATACTTTCCTTACCTATGGTAATAGGGCAAGGAAAGTAAAATAAGCAGCTGTGTAGACTATAAATTGCATGCCTCATTGAATGCAATTTTTATGCACTATTAAATAGGATGCAAAGAAATTTATAACAGCTCGTCTGGGCGCCTAGATGTCTTCTGGTTTTCTCGCGCTAAATTCCAGAAAGCGTTATATGATAATTAAATCTTGTGTAAGCATGATCTGATCAAATAAATAGTTAGTGTATCAGTGTGGATGTGCTTATGGTTTGGGACGTCGTTATAGCTGCGCGAGGTCTACTGTTCACAGAACCACTTTGGTAGAGAGTTAGTGGGGAGGATATTTTTAATATCCTTTCCGAAGAATGGACATTGATATGTCCAAAGCTCCGCCAATTTATGTAGATGCATAACAATATGATTATTATCTATAGTTATTATATTACAAATTGCTTTTTCATATCATATACAGTTCAATAATTATTTTCTTAGACTATATTATGTAAATTCATCTATAATTTTGCTATATTGTAAGCTATTGTATATAAGTGTATAAGCCAGTATATATTGTAATCTACATAAATAAAGTACTGATCAATCAATCAATCAATCAATCAATCAATCAATCAATCAATCAATAAATAAATCAACTACTAGTTATGTTTGTGTTTACGTATACCGTACATACTTTCAATTACATTAACTTATATCCTTCTGACATGTATATTGTCTAGTATTATTTTTGACTTTGCCTATTTCCAATGTTGTTCAATGACAATAAAAATTTATTCATTTATTTATGATGTCAATCATTTCCAATGTGGAGAATAGCTTCCCAATAGATTAAGGCGAATGCCAACTGTTCAATGCATTTTTGTCATAATTATAGTATTTTTTGCACTGTCAGTAACCCTCATAAACAGAACTTATCCTCCCCATTTAACCAATGCTGAAATATTAGAGTGAATCTCGTTCTCCTAAGTTTTCCAAAAACTCCGGAAAATTGAAGTTAGCAATAATAATTCAAGAAAAGTACAACATTAAACATGGAGCTGATGTGAAAACTGAGCCTTCGTCCATTAAAAATAATGTCAACTTTCTTGAACTTACCCTAAAAAAACTGTTTTCATTGAAAATATTATTATAGCTTTTGGGTAGGAGAAGTCACAACGCCATTTAAAACGATAAAAGCCGCATTACAAGATCTCAATA